>NC_143384.1:96731355-96998855 GCF_980474605.1 Leiobunum rupestre | reverse complement strand
TTATCACGGTTCTCGAAGCCGTCTCGTGAGAGATTAGGGAAGAGTGGTATCCCCGACGAATCTCATGAGAGCTCTCACCAAAGATCCAAGAAACAATCTCGTATAAAATAACGGTGAAGTTGATTCCCCGTTGCCTCTCATGAGAGCTCTCAGCAAAGATCTTAGTATTACACTCGATGGATTACGGTGAAGTTGTTACCCCGACGAATCTCATGAGAGCTCTCAGCAAAGATCTTTGAAACACGCACGAGGCTTTACGTAGAAGTTTATTCCCCGATGACTCTCGTGAGAGCTCCTACGGCGGTTCTCGAAGCAGTCTCGTGAGAGTTCTTACCACGGTTCTCGAAGCCGTCTCGTGAGAGATTAAAGAAGAGTGGTATCCCCGACGAATCTCATGAGAGCTCTCAGCAAAGATCTTAGAAACTTTCACGAGGCTTTACGTAGAAGTTTATTCCCCGATGATTCTCGTGAGCTCCTACCGCGGTTCTCGAAGCCGTCTCGTGAGAGATTAGGGAAGAGTGGTATCCCCGACGAATCTCATGAGAGCTCTCACCACTCTCATGGATTCCGGTAAAGTTGATTCCCCGTTGCCTCTCATGAGAGCTCTCAGCAAAGATCTTTGTTTTACACTCGATGGATTACGGTGAAGTTGTTACCCCCGACGAATCTCATGAGAGCTCTCAGCACAGTTCAAGAAGCAGTCTCGTGAGAGATTATGGTACATTTGTTACCCCGACGAATCTCATGAGAGCTCTCAGCTAAGAACTTAGAAACATTCACGAGGGATTACGTAGAAGTTTATTCCCCGATGACTCTCGTGAGAGCTCCTACCGCGGTTCTCGAAGCAGTCTCGTGAGAGATTAGGGAAGAGTGGTATCCCCGACGAATCTCATGAGAGCTCTCAGCAAAGATCTTAGAAACATTCACGAGGGATAACGTAGAAGTTTATTCCCCGACGAATCTCATGAGAGCCCTAGCCACAGTTCAAGAAGCAGTCTCGTGAGAGATTATGGTACATTTTAAACCGACGAATCTCATGAGAGCTTTCAACAAAGATCTTTGAAACACGCACGAGGCTTTACGTAGAAGTTTATTCCCCGTTGACTCTCACGAGAGCTCTCAGCAAAGATCTTAGTTTTACACTCGATGGATTCCGGTAAAGTTGATTCTCCGTTGCCTCTCATGAGAGCTCTCAGCAAAGATCTTAGTTTTACACTCGATGGAGTACGGTGAAGTTGTTACCCCCACGAATCTCATGAGAGCTCTCAGCAAAGATCTTTGTATTAAACTTTATGGATAACGGTGAAGTTGTTACCGCGACGAATCTCATGAGAGCCCTAACCACAGTTCAAGAAGCAGTCTCGTGAGAGATTACAGCACAGATGTTACCCTGACGAATCTCGTAAGAGCCCTCAGCAAAGATCTTTGTATTACACTCGATGGATTACGGTGAAGTTGTTAACACGACGAATCTCATGAGAGCCCTAGCCACAGTTCAAGAAGCAGTCTCGTGAGAGATTATGGTACATTTTAAACCGACGAATCTCATGAGAGCTCTCAGGAAATATCTTTGTATTAAAGTTTATGGATAACGGTGAAGTTGTTACCGCGACGAATCTCATGAGAGCTCTAACCACAGTTCAAGAAGCAGTCTCGTGAGAGATTACAGTACAGATGTTACCCTGACGAATCTCGTGAGAGCCCTCAGCAAAGATCTTTGTATTACACTCGATGGATTACGGTGAAGTTGTTTCCCCGACGAATCTCATGAGAGCTCTCACCACAGTTCAAGAAGCAGTCTCGTGAGAGATTATGGTACATGTGTTACCCCGACGAATCTCATGAGAGCTCTTAGCTAAGAACTTAGAAACTTTCACGAGGGATTACGTAGAAGTTTATTCCCCGATGACTCTCGTGAGAGCTCCTACGGCGGTTCTCGAAGTAGTCTCGTGAGAGTTCTTACCACGGTTCTCGAAGCCGTCTCGTGAGAGATTAGGGAAGAGTGGTATCCCCGACGAATCTCATGAGAGCTCTCAGCAAAGATCTTAGAAACATTCACGAGGGATAACGTAGAAGTTTAGTCCCTGACGAATCTCGTGAGAGCCCTCAGCAAAGATCTTAGTATTACACTCGATGGATTACGGTGAAGTTGTTACCCCGACGAATCTCATGAGAGCTCTCAGCAACAATCTTTGAAACACGCACGAGGCTTTACGTAGAAGTTTATTCCCCGATGACTCTCGTGAGCTCCTACCGCGGTTCTCGAAGCCGTCTCGTGAGAGATTACAGTACAGATGTTACCCTGACGAATCTCGTGAGAGCCCTTAGCACAGATCTTAGTATTACACTCGATGGATTCCAGTAAAGTTGATTCCCCGTTGACTCTCACGAGAGCTCTCAGCAAAGATCTTTGTTTTACACTCGATGGATTACGGTGAAGTTGTTACCCCCGACGAATCTCATGAGAGCTCTCAGCACAGTTCAAGAAGCAGTCTCGTGAGAGATTAGGGAAGAGTGGTATCCCCGACGAATCTCATGAGAGCTCTCAGCAAAGATCTTAGAAACATTCACGAGGTATAACGTAGAAGTTTATTCCCCGACGAATCTCATGAGAGCTCTCACCAAAGATCCAAGAAACAATCTCGTATAAAATAACGGTGAAGTTGATTCCCTGTTGCCTCTCATGAGAGCTCTCAGTAAAGATCTTAGTATTACACTCGATGGATTACGGTGAAGTTGTTACCCCGACGAATCTCATGAGAGCTCTCAGCAAACATCTTTGAAACACGCACGAGGCTTTACGTAGAAGTTTATTCCCCGATGACTCTCGTGAGCTTCTACCGCGGTTCTCGAAGCCGTCTTGTGAGAGATTAGGGAAGAGTGGTATCCCCGACGAATCTCATGAGAGCTCTCACCACTCTCATGGATTCCGGTAAAGTTGATTCCCCGTTGCCTCTCATGAGAGCTCTCAGCAAAGATCTTTGTTTTACACTCGATGGATTACGGTGAAGTTGTTACCCCCGACGAATCTCATGAGATCTCTCAGCACAGTTCAAGAAGCAGTCTCGTGAGAGATTAGGGAAGAGTGGTATCCTCGACGAATCTCATGAGAGCTCTCAGCAAAGATCTTAGAAACATTCACGAGGTATAACGTAGAAGTTTATTCCCCGACGAATCTCATGAGAGCTCTCACCAAAGATCCAAGAAACCATCTCGTATAAAATAACGGTGAAGTTGATTCCCCGTTGCCTCTCATGAGAGCTCTCAGCAAAGATCTTAGTATTACACTCGATGGATTACGGTGAAGTTGTTACCCCGACGAATCTCATGAGAGCTCTCAGCAAAGATCTTTGAAACACGCACGAGGCTTTACGTAGAAGTTTATTCCCCGATGACTCTCGTGAGAGCTCCTACGGCGGTTCTCGAAGCAGTCTCGTGAGAGTTCTTATCACGGTTCTCGAAGCCGTCTCGTGAGAGATTAGGGAAGAGTGGTATCCCCGACGAATCTCATGAGAGCTCTCACCAAAGATCCAAGAAACAATCTCGTATAAAATAACGGTGAAGTTGATTCCCCGTTGCCTCTCATGAGAGCTCTCAGCAAAGATCTTAGTATTACACTCGATGGATTACGGTGAAGTTGTTACCCCGACGAATCTCATGAGAGCTCTCAGCAAAGATCTTTGAAACACGCACGAGGCTTTACGTAGAAGTTTATTCCCCGATGACTCTCGTGAGAGCTCCTACGGCGGTTCTCGAAGCAGTCTCGTGAGAGTTCTTATCACGGTTCTCGAAGCCGTCTCGTGAGAGATTAGGGAAGAGTGGTATCCCCGACGAATCTCTTGAGAGCTCTCAGCAAAGATCTTAGAAACATTCACGAGGTATAACGTAGAAGTTTATTCCCCGACGAATCTCGTGAGAGCTCTCACCAAAGATCCAAGAAACAATCTCGTATAAAATAACGGTGAAGTTGATTCCCCGTTGCCTCTCATGAGAGCTCTCAGCAAAGATCTTAGTATTACACTCGATGGATTACGGTGAAGTTGTTACCCCGACGAATCTCATGAGAGCTCTCAGCAAAGATCTTTGAAACACGCACGAGGCTTTACGTAGAAGTTTATTCCCCGATGACTCTCGTGAGAGCTCCTACGGCGGTTCTCGAAGCAGTCTCGTGAGAGTTCTTATCACGGTTCTCGAAGCCGTCTCGTGAGAGATTAGGGAAGAGTGGTATCCCCGACGAATCTCATGAGAGCTCTCAGCAAAGATCTTAGAAACATTCACGAGGTATAACGTAGAAGTTTATTCCCCGACGAATCTCATGAGAGCTCTCACCAAAGATCCAAGAAACAATCTCGTATAAAATAACGGTGAAGTTGATTCCCCGTTGCCTCTCATGAGAGCTCTCAGCAAAGATCTTAGTATTACACTCGATGGATTACGGTGAAGTTGTTACCCCGACGAATCTCATGAGAGCTCTCAGCAAAGATCTTTGAAACAATCTCGTATAAAATAACGGTGAAGTTGATTCCCCGTTGCCTCTCATGAGAGCTCTCAGCAAAGATCTTAGTATTACACTCGATGGATTACGGTGAAGTTGTTACCCCGACGAATCTCATGAGAGCTCTCAGCAAAGATCTTTGAAACACGCACGAGGCTTTACGTAGAAGTTTATTCCCCGATGACTCTCGTGAGAGCTCCTACGGCGGTTCTCGAAGCAGTCTCGTGAGAGTTCTTATCACGGTTCTCGAAGCCGTCTCGTGAGAGATTAGGGAAGAGTGGTATCCCCGACGAATCTCATGAGAGCTCTCACCAAAGATCCAAGAAACAATCTCGTATAAAATAACGGTGAAGTTGATTCCCCGTTGCCTCTCATGAGAGCTCTCAGCAAAGATCTTAGTATTACACTCGATGGATTACGGTGAAGTTGTTACCCCGACGAATCTCATGAGAGCTCTCAGCAAAGATCTTTGAAACACGCACGAGGCTTTACGTAGAAGTTTATTCCCCGATGACTCTCGTGAGAGCTCCTACGGCGGTTCTCGAAGCAGTCTCGTGAGAGTTCTTATCACGGTTCTCGAAGCCGTCTCGTGAGAGATTAGGGAAGAGTGGTATCCCCGACGAATCTCATGAGAGCTCTCACCAAAGATCTTTGAAACAATCTCGTATAAAATAACGGTGAAGTTGATTCCCCGTTGCCTCTCATGAGAGCTCTCAGCAAAGATCTTAGTATTACACTCGATGGATTACGGTGAAGTTGTTACCCCGACGAATCTCATGAGAGCTCTCAGCAAAGATCTTTGAAACACGCACGAGGCTTTACGTAGAAGTTTATTCCCCGATGACTCTCGTGAGAGCTCCTACGGCGGTTCTCGAAGCAGTCTCGTGAGAGTTCTTATCACGGTTCTCGAAGCCGTCTCGTGAGAGATTAGGGAAGAGTGGTATCCCCGACGAATCTCATGAGAGCTCTCACCAAAGATCCAAGAAACAATCTCGTATAAAATAACGGTGAAGTTGATTCCCCGTTGCCTCTCATGAGAGCTCTCAGCAAAGATCTTAGTATTACACTCGATGGATTACGGTGAAGTTGTTACCCCGACGAATCTCATGAGAGCTCTCAGCAAAGATCTTTGAAACACGCACGAGGCTTTACGTAGAAGTTTATTCCCCGATGACTCTCGTGAGAGCTCCTACGGCGGTTCTCGAAGCAGTCTCGTGAGAGTTCTTATCACGGTTCTCGAAGCCGTCTCGTGAGAGATTAGGGAAGAGTGGTATCCCCGATGAATCTCATGAGAGCTCTCACCAAAGATCCAAGAAACAATCTCGTATAAAATAACGGTGAAGTTGATTCCCCGTTGCCTCTCATGAGAGCTCTCAGCAAAGATCTTAGTATTACACTCGATGGATTACGGTGAAGTTGTTACCCCGACGAATCTCATGAGAGCTCTCAGCAAAGATCTTTGAAACACGCACGAGGCTTTACGTAGAAGTTTATTCCCCGATGACTCTCGTGAGAGCTCCTACGGCGGTTCTCGAAGCAGTCTCGTGAGAGTTCTTATCACGGTTCTCGAAGCCGTCTCGTGAGAGATTAGGGAAGAGTGGTATCCCCGACGAATCTCATGAGAGCTCTCACCAAAGATCCAAGAAACAATCTCGTATAAAATAACGGTGAAGTTGATTCCCCGTTGCCTCTCATGAGAGCTCTCAGCAAAGATCTTAGTATTACACTCGATGGATTACGGTGAAGTTGTTACCCCGACGAATCTCATGAGAGCTCTCAGCAAAGATCTTTGAAACACGCACGAGGCTTTACGTAGAAGTTTATTCCCCGATGACTCTCGTGAGAGCTCCTACGGCGGTTCTCGAAGCAGTCTCGTGAGAGTTCTTATCACGGTTCTCGAAGCCGTCTCGTGAGAGATTAGGGAAGAGTGGTATCCCCGACGAATCTCATGAGAGCTCTCACCAAAGATCCAAGAAACAATCTCGTATAAAATAACGGTGAAGTTGATTCCCCGTTGCCTCTCATGAGAGCTCTCAGCAAAGATCTTAGTATTACACTCGATGGATTACGGTGAAGTTGTTACCCCGACGAATCTCATGAGAGCTCTCAGCAAAGATCTTTGAAACACGCACGAGGCTTTACGTAGAAGTTTATTCCCCGATGACTCTCGTGAGAGCTCCTACGGCGGTTCTCGAAGCAGTCTCGTGAGAGTTCTTACCACGGTTCTCGAAGCCGTCTCGTGAGAGATTAAAGAAGAGTGGTATCCCCGACGAATCTCATGAGAGCTCTCAGCAAAGATCTTAGAAACTTTCACGAGGCTTTACGTAGAAGTTTATTCCCCGATGATTCTCGTGAGCTCCTACCGCGGTTCTCGAAGCCGTCTCGTGAGAGATTAGGGAAGAGTGGTATCCCCGACGAATCTCATGAGAGCTCTCACCACTCTCATGGATTCCGGTAAAGTTGATTCCCCGTTGCCTCTCATGAGAGCTCTCAGCAAAGATCTTTGTTTTACACTCGATGGATTACGGTGAAGTTGTTACCCCCGACGAATCTCATGAGAGCTCTCAGCACAGTTCAAGAAGCAGTCTCGTGAGAGATTATGGTACATTTGTTACCCCGACGAATCTCATGAGAGCTCTCAGCTAAGAACTTAGAAACATTCACGAGGGATTACGTAGAAGTTTATTCCCCGATGACTCTCGTGAGAGCTCCTACCGCGGTTCTCGAAGCAGTCTCGTGAGAGATTAGGGAAGAGTGGTATCCCCGACGAATCTCATGAGAGCTCTCAGCAAAGATCTTAGAAACATTCACGAGGGATAACGTAGAAGTTTATTCCCCGACGAATCTCATGAGAGCCCTAGCCACAGTTCAAGAAGCAGTCTCGTGAGAGATTATGGTACATTTTAAACCGACGAATCTCATGAGAGCTTTCAACAAAGATCTTTGAAACACGCACGAGGCTTTACGTAGAAGTTTATTCCCCGTTGACTCTCACGAGAGCTCTCAGCAAAGATCTTAGTTTTACACTCGATGGATTCCGGTAAAGTTGATTCTCCGTTGCCTCTCATGAGAGCTCTCAGCAAAGATCTTAGTTTTACACTCGATGGATTACGGTGAAGTTGTTACCCCCACGAATCTCATGAGAGCTCTCAGCAAAGATCTTTGTATTAAACTTTATGGATAACGGTGAAGTTGTTACCGCGACGAATCTCATGAGAGCCCTAACCACAGTTCAAGAAGCAGTCTCGTGAGAGATTACAGCACAGATGTTACCCTGACGAATCTCGTAAGAGCCCTCAGCAAAGATCTTTGTATTACACTCGATGGATTACGGTGAAGTTGTTAACACGACGAATCTCATGAGAGCCCTAGCCACAGTTCAAGAAGCAGTCTCGTGAGAGATTATGGTACATTTTAAACCGACGAATCTCATGAGAGCTCTCAGGAAATATCTTTGTATTAAAGTTTATGGATAACGGTGAAGTTGTTACCGCGACGAATCTCATGAGAGCTCTAACCACAGTTCAAGAAGCAGTCTCGTGAGAGATTACAGTACAGATGTTACCCTGACGAATCTCGTGAGAGCCCTCAGCAAAGATCTTTGTATTACACTCGATGGATTACGGTGAAGTTGTTTCCCCGACGAATCTCATGAGAGCTCTCACCACAGTTCAAGAAGCAGTCTCGTGAGAGATTATGGTACATGTGTTACCCCGACGAATCTCATGAGAGCTCTTAGCTAAGAACTTAGAAACTTTCACGAGGGATTACGTAGAAGTTTATTCCCCGATGACTCTCGTGAGAGCTCCTACGGCGGTTCTCGAAGTAGTCTCGTGAGAGTTCTTACCACGGTTCTCGAAGCCGTCTCGTGAGAGATTAGGGAAGAGTGGTATCCCCGACGAATCTCATGAGAGCTCTCAGCAAAGATCTTAGAAACATTCACGAGGGATAACGTAGAAGTTTAGTCCCTGACGAATCTCGTGAGAGCCCTCAACAAAGATCTTAGTATTACACTCGATGGATTACGGTGAAGTTGTTACCCCGACGAATCTCATGAGAGCTCTCAGCAAAGATCTTTGAAACACGCACGAGGCTTTACGTAGAAGTTTATTCCCCGATGACTCTCGTGAGAGCTCCTACGGCGGTTCTCGAAGCAGTCTCGTGAGAGTTCTTACCACGGTTCTCGAAGCCGTCTCGTGAGAGATTAGGGAAGAGTGGTATCCCCGACGAATCTCATGAGAGCTCTCAGCAAAGATCTTAGAAACTTTCACGAGGCTTTACGTAGAAGTTTATTCCCCGATGACTCTCGTGAGCTCCTACCGCGGTTCTCGAAGCCGTCTCGTGAGAGATTACAGTACAGATGTTACCCTGACGAATCTCGTGAGAGCCCTTAGCACAGATCTTAGTATTACACTCGATGGATTCCAGTAAAGTTGATTCCCCGTTGACTCTCACGAGAGCTCTCAGCAAAGATCTTTGTTTTACACTCGATGGATTACGGTGAAGTTGTTACCCCCGACGAATCTCATGAGAGCTCTCAGCACAGTTCAAGAAGCAGTCTCGTGAGAGATTAGGGAAGAGTGGTATCCCCGACGAATCTCATGAGAGCTCTCAGCAAAGATCTTAGAAACATTCACGAGGTATAACGTAGAAGTTTATTCCCCGACGAATCTCATGAGAGCTCTCACCAAAGATCCAAGAAACAATCTCGTATAAAATAACGGTGAAGTTGATTCCCTGTTGCCTCTCATGAGAGCTCTCAGCAAAGATCTTAGTATTACACTCGATGGATTACGGTGAAGTTGTTACCCCGACGAATCTCATGAGAGCTCTCAGCAAAGATCTTTGAAACACGCACGAGGCTTTACGTAGAAGTTTATTCCCCGATGACTCTCGTGAGAGCTCCTACGGCGGTTCTCGAAGCAGTCTCGTGAGAGTTCTTACTACGGTTCTCGAAGCCGTCTCGTGAGAGATTAGGGAAGAGTGGTATCCCCGACGAATCTCATGAGAGCTCTCAGCACTCTCATGGATTCCCGTAAAGTTGATTCCCCGTTGCCTCTCATGAGAGCTCTCAGCAAAGATCTTTGTTTTACACTCGATGGATTACGGTGAAGTTGTTACCCCCGACGAATCTCATGGGAGCTCTCAGCACAGTTCAAGAAGCAGTCTCGTGAGAGATTATGGTACATTTGTTACCCCGACGAATCTCATGAGAGCTCTCAGCTAAGAACTTAGAAACATTCACGAGGGATTACGTAGAAGTTTATTCCCCGATAACTCTCGTGAGAGCTCCTACCGCGGTTCTCGAAGCAGTCTCGTGAGAGATTAGGGAAAAGTGGTATCCCCGACGAATCTCATGAGAGCTCTCACCACTCTCATGGATTCCCGTAAAGTTGATTCCCCGTTGCCTCTCGTGAGAGCCCTCAGCAAAGATCTTTGTATTACACTCGATGGATTACGGTGAAGTTGTTAACACGACGAATATCATGAGAGCTCTTATCACAGTTCAAGAAGCAGTCTCGGTGAGAGATTATGGTACATGTGTTACCCCGACGAATCTCATGAGAGCTCTCAGCTAAGAACTTAGAAACTTTCACGAGGGATTACGTAGAAGTTTATTCCCCGATGACTCTCGTGAGAGCTGCTACCGCGGTTCTCGAAGCAGTCTCGTGAGAGATTAGGGAACAGTGGTATCCCCGACGAATCTCATGAGAGCTCTCAACAAAGATCTTAGAAACATTCACGAGGGATAACGTAGAAATTTATTCCCCGATGACTCTCGTGAGAGCTACTACCGCGGTTCTCGAAGCAGGCTCGTGAGAGATTACAGTACAGATGTTACCCTGACGAATCTCGTGAGAGCCCTTAGCACAGATCTTAGTATTACACTCGATGGATTCCGGTAAAGTTGATTCCCCGTTGACTCTCACGAGAGCTCTCAGCAAAGATCTTAGTTTTACACTCGATGGATTCCGGTAAAGTTGATTCCCCGTTGCCTCTCATGAGAGCTCTCAGCAAAGATCTTAGTTTTACACTTCATGGATTACGGTGAAGTTGTTACCCCCACGAATCTCATGAGAGCTCTCAGCAAAGATCTTTGTATTAAAGTTTATGGATAACGGTGAAGTTGTTACCGCGACGAATCTCATGAGAGCTCTAACCACAGTTCAAGAAGCAGTCTCGTGAGAGATTACAGTACAGATGTTACCCTGACGAATCTCGTGAGAGCCCTCAGCAAAGATCTTTGTATTACACTCGATGGATTACGGTGAAGTTGTTAACACGACGAATATCATGAGAGCTCTTATCACAGTTCAAGAAGCAGTCTCGGCGAGAGATTATGGTACATGTGTTACCCCGACGAATCTCATGAGAGCTCTCAGCTAAGAACTTAGAAACTTTCACGAGGGATTACGTAGAAGTTTATTCCCCGATGACTCTCGTGAGAGCTCCTACGGCGGTTCTCGAAGTAGTCTCGTGAGAGTTCTTACCACGGTTCTCGAAGCCGTCTCGTGAGAGATTAGGGAAGAGTGGTATCCCCGACGAATCTCATGTGAGCTCTCAGCAAAGATCTTAGAAACATTCACGAGGGATAACGTAGAAGTTTAGTCCCCGATGACTCTCGTGAGAGCTCTCAGCAAAGATCTTAGTATTACACTCGATGGATTCCGGTAAAGTTGATCCCCCGTTGACTCTCACGAGAGCTCTCAACAAAGATCTTAGTTTTACACTCGATGGATTCCGGTAAAGTTGATTCTCCGTTGAATCTCACGAGAGCTCTCAGCAAAGATCTTAGTATTACACTCGATGGATTACGGTGAAGTTGTTACCCCGACGAATCTCATGAGAGCTCTCAGCAAAGATCTTTGTATTAAACTTTATGGATTACGGTGAAGTTGTTTCCCCGACGAATCTCATGAGAGCTCTCACCACAGTTCAAGAAGCAGTCTCGTGAGAGATTATGGTACATTTGTTACCCCTACGAATCTCATGAGAGCTCTCAGCTAAGAACTTAGAAACATTCACGAGGGATAACGTAGAAGTTTAGTCCCCGATGACTCTCGTGAGAGCTCTCAGCAAAGATCTTAGTATTACACTCGATGGATTCCGGTAAAGTTGATCCCCCGTTGACTCTCACGAGAGCTCTCAGCAAAGATCTTAGTTTTACACTCGATGGATTCCGGTAAAGTTGATTCTCCGTTGCCTCTCATGAGAGCTCTCAGCAAAGATCTTAGTATTACAATCGATGGATTACGGTGAAGTTGTTACCCCGACGAATCTCATGAGAGCTCTCAGCAAAGATCTTTGTATTAAACTTTATGGATTACGGTGAAGTTGTTTCCCCGACGAATCTCATGAGAGCTCTCACCACAGTTCAAGAAGCAGTCTCGTGAGAGATTATGGTACATTTGTTACCCCGACGAATCTCATGAGAGCTCTCAGCTAAGAACTTAGAAACTTTCACGAGGGATTACGTAGAAGTTTATTCCCCGATGACTCTCGTGAGAGCTGCTACCGCGGTTCTCGAAGCAGTCTCGTGAGAGATTAGGGAACAGTGGTATCCCCGACGAATCTCATGAGAGCTCTCAACAAAGATCTTAGAAACATTCACGAGGGATAACGTAGAAATTTATTCCCCGATGACTCTCGTGAGAGCTGCTACCGCGGTTCTCGAAGCAGGCTCGTGAGAGATTACAGTACAGATGTTACCCTGACGAATCTCGTGAGAGCCCTCAGCAAAGATCTTTGTATTACACTCGATGGATTACGGTGAAGTTGTTAACACGACGAATATCATGAGAGCTCTTATCACAGTTCAAGAAGCAGTCTCGGTGAGATATTATGGTACATGTGTTACCCCGACGAATCTCATGAGAGCTCTCAGCTAAGAACTTAGAAACTTTCACGAGGGATTACGTAGAAGTTTATTCCCCGATGAGTCTCGTCAGAGCTGCTACCGCGGTTCTCGAAGCAGTCTCGTGAGAGATTAGGGAACAGTGGTATCCCCGACGAATCTCATGAGAGCTCTCAACAAAGATCTTAGAAACATTCACGAGGGATAACGTAGAAATTTATTCCCCGATGACTCTCGTGAGAGCTGCTACCGCGGTTCTCGAAGCAGGCTCGTGAGAGATTACAGTACAGATGTTACCCTGACGAATCTCGTGAGAGCCCTTAGCACAGATCTTTGTATTACACTCGATGGATTACGGTGAAGTTGTTAACACGACGATTCTCATGAGAGCTCTTATCACAGTTCACGAAGCAGTCTCGTGAGAGTTTAGGGTACAGACTTTAACCTGACGAATCTCATGAGAGCTCTCAGCCAACATCTCTGAAACCGTCTCGTGGAAAATTAGGGTAAAGTTAATTGACCGAAGACTCTCATAGAAGCTCTGACCACGGTTCATGAAGCATTCTTCTGAGAGATTAGGGTGCAATTGTGGACGGCATCGTTGCAAATGATGCACCGATGTTCTCTCATGAGAGCTCTCACCAAGATGTTAATAAGTCTCGTGCGACGTGTCTTGAGAGGTTTTAAGAAAGGACTGGTGAGTGGTTTTATGGCGTTACTGTATTCTGTGCACCGATGACCTCGCATGATATTTTCGTAATCTTCGTGGTTTTAGAGCGTTTATATATTAACTCGGCGTTTCGATGGAATTTCGTCAAAGTAAAGTTTTCGTTGCGCCATCCATTTCCCGCGACTGTGATATCTTTCGAGATTTCTAATTTCCGTTTTTTAAATCATCCGATGAGACGTCTCGTGAGAGTACTCGGTGTAGTTTCGAGGCCGTAGATTTCTTCGATGCATCGATCACCTCTTAAGAGAATTCTCATGTTACTTAGAAGTCATCTCTCATGAGAGGTGGGCGAAGCATCAACTGTGTATTGAACGATGCTTTACATATATAATGGGTTATAGGTTAAGCGACTTCATTAAATAAGGAAAGTGACCGACAAAGTTGACTTCCCATTTTAGGAACTCTCCAACGACATGGGTTCTTCATTCCCGTCACTATCTGATCGACGTAGGGAATTTGTACGACGCCATTCGGTTCTCGTTTAATAATTTTTTTCCACGAAACCCCGTACGATGGCCTACGAAGTATTGTCTGTCACTTTCCCCTGAAACCGGTTTGATATGGGGGAAAGGAAACTATGTCACTGAGTTATCCTTGAAGAATTACATTTCGGGAATCATCAGTATTGTCCCGTCGTTTCGGAAACATATTTCGGTATTCTTAAAGGTGTTGCACCTATCACCTCTCATGAGAGGTCTGGTGAGAGTTGTCATGAGAGGTTTCAAGAGAGTATTGGTGAGAATTCTGCTTAGATGACCCATCTTGGAAGAATGCTTTTCAACGACACTCCGTACGATTGGGTACGAAGCGGTTTTCTTTCACGTAACTATTCCTTTAAATCGGTTTGACGGAGGGGAATTGGAACGAGGTCATTGGTTTCTCCTTAAAGAATAGAATGTTGGGGAACAGTTTGACGGCATCTTAAGGAGTCTTCTCTCATGAGAGGAAGTTGAAGCATTTAATTTGGTATTCGGCTCTTCGGGAATATTGTGACGGCATCGGTAAAAGTGATGCACCGTTCATCTCTCATGAGAGCTATCGAAACTTAGAAGTTTTCTCTCGTGAGAGGCGGTCGAAGCGTCAATAAAAGGTTCCGGCTATTCGGAAATATTTTGACGGCATCGTCAAAAGTGGTGCGACGGTCATCTCTCATGAGAGGTCTCATGAGAGTTGTCGTGAGAGGTTTCATGAGAGGTCTCGTGAGAGATGTCATGAGAGGTTTCATGAGAGGTCTCGTGAGAGATGTCATGAGAGGTCTCGTGAGAGATGTCATGAGAGGTCTCGTGAGAGATGTCATGAGAGGTCTGGTGAGAGAGTTCATGAGAGGTCTGGTGAGAGATGTCATGAGAGGTCTCGTGAGAGATGTCTTGAGAGAGATTTCGTGAGAGGTCTGGTGACAGATTTCATGAGTGATTTCAAGAGAGTATTGGTGAGAGTTCTGCTTAGATGACCTACCTTGGAAGAATGCTTTTCAACGACACTCCGTACGATTGGCTACGAAGCGGTTTTCTTTCACGTAACTATTCCTTTAAATCGGTTTGACGGAGGGGAATTGGAACGAGGTCATTGGTTTCTCCTTAAAGAATAGAATGTTGGGGAACAGTTTGACGGCATCTTAAGGAGTCTTCTCTCATGAGAGGAAGTTGAAGCATTTAATTTGGTATTCGGCTCTTCGGGAATATTGTGACGGCATCGGTAAAAGTGATGCACCGTTCATCTCTCATGAGAGCTATCGAAACTTAGAAGTTTTCTCTCGTGAGAGGCGGTCGAAGCGTCAATAAAAGGTTCCGGCTATTCGGAAATATTTTGACGGCATCGTCAAAAGTGGTGCGACGGTCATCTCTCATGAGAGGTCTCATGAGAGTTGTCGTGAGAGGTTTCATGAGAGATCTCGTGAGAGATGTCATGAGAGGTCTGGTGAGAGGGTTCATGAGAGGTTTCGTGAGAGGTCTTGTGAGAGATTTCATGATTGATTTCAAGAGAGTATTGGTGAGAGTTCTGCTTAGATGACCCATCTTGGAAGAATGCTTTTCAACGGCACTCCGTACGATTGGGTACGAAGCGGTTTTCTTTCACGTAACTATTCCTTTAAATCGGTTTGACGGAGGGCAATTGGAACGAGGTCATTGGTTTCTCCTTAAAGAATAGAATGTTGGGGAACAGTTTGACGGCATCTTAAGGAGTCTTCTCTCATGAGAGGAAGTTGAAGCATTTAATTTGGTATTCGGCTCTTCGGGAATATTGTGACGGCATCGGTAAAAGTGATGCACCGTTCATCTCTCATGAGAGCTATCGAAACTTAGAAGTTTTCTCTCGTGAGAGGCGGTCGAAGCGTCAATAAAAGGTTCCGGCTATTCGAAAATATTTTGACGGCATCGTCAAAAGTGGTGCGACGGTCATCTCTCATGAGAGGTCTCATGAGAGTTGTCGTGAGAGGTTTCATGAGAGATCTCGTGAGAGATGTCATGAGAGGTCTGGTGAGAGGGATCTTTGTATTACACTCGATGGATTACGGTGAAGTTGTTAACACGACGAATATCATGAGAGCTCTTATCACAGTTCAAGAAGCAGTCTCGGCGAGAGATTATGGTACATGTGTTACCCCGACGAATCTCATGAGAGCTCTCAGCTAAGAACTTAGAAACTTTCACGAGGGATTACGTAGAAGTTTATTCCCCGATGACTCTCGTGAGAGCTGCTACCGCGGTTCTCGAAGCAGTCTCGTGAGAGATTAGGGAACAGTGGTATCCCCGACGAATCTCATGAGAGCTCTCAACAAAGATCTTAGAAACATTCACGAGGGATAACGTAGAAATTTATTCCCCGATGACTCTCGTGAGAGCTGCTACCGCGGTTCTCGAAGCAGGCTCGTGAGAGATTACAGTACAGATGTTACCCTGACGAATCTCGTGAGAGCCCTCAGCAAAGATCTTTGTATTACACTCGATGGATTACGGTGAAGTTGTTAACACGACGAATATCATGAGAGCTCTTATCACAGTTCAAGAAGCAGTCTCGGTGAGATATTATGGTACATGTGTTACCCCGACGAATCTCATGAGAGCTCTCAGCTAAGAACTTAGAAACTTTCACGAGGGATTACGTAGAAGTTTATTCCCCGATGAGTCTCGTGAGAGCTGCTACCGCGGTTCTCGAAGCAGTCTCGTGAGAGATTAGGGAACAGTGGTATCCCCGACGAATCTCATGAGAGCTCTCAACAAAGATCTTAGAAACATTCACGAGGGATAACGTAGAAATTTATTCCCCGATGACTCTCGTGAGAGCTGCTACCGCGGTTCTCGAAGCAGGCTCGTGAGAGATTACAGTACAGATGTTACCCTGACGAATCTCGTGAGAGCCCTTAGCACAGATCTTTGTATTACACTCGATGGATTACGGTGAAGTTGTTAACACGACGATTCTCATGAGAGCTCTTATCACAGTTCACGAAGCAGTCTCGTGAGAGTTAAGGGTACAGACTTTAACCCGACGAATCTCATGAGAGCTCTCAGCCAACATCTCTGAAACCGTCTCGTGGAAAATTAGGGTAAAGTTAATTGACCGAAGACTCTCATAGAAGCTCTGACTACGGTTCATGAAGCATTCTTCTGAGAGATTAGGGTGCAATTGTGGACGGCATCGTTGCAAATGATGCACCGATGTTCTCTCATGAGAGCTCTCACCAAGATGTTAATAAGTCTCGTGCGACGTGTCTTGAGAGGTTTTAAGAAAGGACTGGTGAGTGGTTTTATGGCGTTACTTTATTCTGTGCACCGATGACCTCGCATGATATTTTCGTAATCTTCGTGGTTTTAGAGCGTTTATATATTAACTCGGCGTTTGGATGGAATTTCGTCAAAGTAAAGTTTTCGTTGCGCCATCCATTTCCCGCGACTGTGATATCTTTCGAGATTTCTAATTTCCGTTTTTTAAATCATCCGATGAGACGTC
Source organism: Leiobunum rupestre (assembly GCF_980474605.1). Taxonomy (NCBI): domain Eukaryota; kingdom Metazoa; phylum Arthropoda; class Arachnida; order Opiliones; family Sclerosomatidae; genus Leiobunum; species Leiobunum rupestre. The sequence continues at coordinate 96,981,824 of NC_143384.1, read as the reverse complement.
TCGTGAGAGTACTCGGTGTAGTTTCGAGGCCGTAGATTTCTTCGATGCATCGATCACCTCTTAAGAGAATTCTCATGTTACTTAGAAGTCATCTCTCATGAGAGGTGGGCGAAGCATCAACTGTGTATTGAACGATGCTTTACATATATAATGGGTTATAGGTTAAGCGACTTCATTAAATAAGGAAAGTGACCGACAAAGTTGACTTCCCATTTTAGGAACTCTCCAACGACATGGGTTCTTCATTCCCGTCACTATCTGATCGACGTAGGGAATTTGTACGACGCCATTCGGTTCTCGTTTAATAATTTTTTTCCACGAAACCCCGTACGATGGCCTACGAAGTATTGTCTGTCACTTTCCCCTGAAACCGGTTTGATATGGGGGAAAGGAAACTATGTCACTGAGTTATCCTTGAAGAATTACATTTCGGGAATCATCAGTATTGTCCCGTCGTTTCGGAAACATATTTCGGTATTCTTAAAGGTGTTGCACCTATCACCTCTCATGAGAGGTCTGGTGAGAGTTGTCATGAGAGGTTTCAAGAGAGTATTGGTGAGAATTCTGCTTAGATGACCCATCTTGGAAGAATGCTTTTCAACGACACTCCGTACGATTGGGTACGAAGCGGTTTTCTTTCACGTAACTATTCCTTTAAATCGGTTTGACGGAGGGGAATTGGAACGAGGTCATTGGTTTCTCCTTAAAGAATAGAATGTTGGGGAACAGTTTGACGGCATCTTAAGGAGTCTTCTCTCATGAGAGGAAGTTGAAGCATTTAATTTGGTATTCGGCTCTTCGGGAATATTGTGACGGCATCGGTAAAAGTGATGCACCGTTCATCTCTCATGAGAGCTATCGAAACTTAGAAGTTTTCTCTCGTGAGAGGCGGTCGAAGCGTCAATAAAAGGTTCCGGCTATTCGGAAATATTTTGACGGCATCGTCAAAAGTGGTGCGACGGTCATCTCTCATGAGAGGTCTCATGAGAGTTGTCGTGAGAGGTTTCATGAGAGGTCTCGTGAGAGATGTCATGAGAGGTTTCATGAGAGGTCTCGTGAGAGATGTCATGAGAGGTCTCGTGAGAGATGTCATGAGAGGTCTCGTGAGAGATGTCATGAGAGGTCTGGTGAGAGAGTTCATGAGAGATCTCGTGAGAGATGTCATGAGAGGTCTGGTGAGAGGGTTCATGAGAGGTTTCGTGAGAGGTCTTGTGAGAGATTTCATGATTGATTTCAAGAGAGTATTGGTGAGAGTTCTGCTTAGATGACCCATCTTGGAAGAATGCTTTTCAACGGCACTCCGTACGATTGGGTACGAAGCGGTTTTCTTTCACGTAACTATTCCTTTAAATCGGTTTGACGGAGGGCAATTGGAACGAGGTCATTGGTTTCTCCTTAAAGAATAGAATGTTGGGGAACAGTTTGACGGCATCTTAAGGAGTCTTCTCTCATGAGAGGAAGTTGAAGCATTTAATTTGGTATTCGGCTCTTCGGGAATATTGTGACGGCATCGGTAAAAGTGATGCACCGTTCATCTCTCATGAGAGCTATCGAAACTTAGAAGTTTTCTCTCGTGAGAGGCGGTCGAAGCGTCAATAAAAGGTTCCGGCTATTCGAAAATATTTTGACGGCATCGTCAAAAGTGGTGCGACGGTCATCTCTCATGAGAGGTCTCATGAGAGTTGTCGTGAGAGGTTTCATGAGAGATCTCGTGAGAGATGTCATGAGAGGTCTGGTGAGAGGGATCTTTGTATTACACTCGATGGATTACGGTGAAGTTGTTAACACGACGAATATCATGAGAGCTCTTATCACAGTTCAAGAAGCAGTCTCGGCGAGAGATTATGGTACATGTGTTACCCCGACGAATCTCATGAGAGCTCTCAGCTAAGAACTTAGAAACTTTCACGAGGGATTACGTAGAAGTTTATTCCCCGATGACTCTCGTGAGAGCTGCTACCGCGGTTCTCGAAGCAGTCTCGTGAGAGATTAGGGAACAGTGGTATCCCCGACGAATCTCATGAGAGCTCTCAACAAAGATCTTAGAAACATTCACGAGGGATAACGTAGAAATTTATTCCCCGATGACTCTCGTGAGAGCTGCTACCGCGGTTCTCGAAGCAGGCTCGTGAGAGATTACAGTACAGATGTTACCCTGACGAATCTCGTGAGAGCCCTCAGCAAAGATCTTTGTATTACACTCGATGGATTACGGTGAAGTTGTTAACACGACGAATATCATGAGAGCTCTTATCACAGTTCAAGAAGCAGTCTCGGTGAGATATTATGGTACATGTGTTACCCCGACGAATCTCATGAGAGCTCTCAGCTAAGAACTTAGAAACTTTCACGAGGGATTACGTAGAAGTTTATTCCCCGATGAGTCTCGTGAGAGCTGCTACCGCGGTTCTCGAAGCAGTCTCGTGAGAGATTAGGGAACAGTGGTATCCCCGACGAATCTCATGAGAGCTCTCAACAAAGATCTTAGAAACATTCACGAGGGATAACGTAGAAATTTATTCCCCGATGACTCTCGTGAGAGCTGCTACCGCGGTTCTCGAAGCAGGCTCGTGAGAGATTACAGTACAGATGTTACCCTGACGAATCTCGTGAGAGCCCTTAGCACAGATCTTTGTATTACACTCGATGGATTACGGTGAAGTTGTTAACACGACGATTCTCATGAGAGCTCTTATCACAGTTCACGAAGCAGTCTCGTGAGAGTTTAGGGTACAGACTTTAACCCGACGAATCTCATGAGAGCTCTCAGCCAACATCTCTGAAACCGTCTCGTGGAAAATTAGGGTAAAGTTAATTGACCGAAGACTCTCATAGAAGCTCTGACCACGGTTCATGAAGCATTCTTCTGAGAGATTAGGGTGCAATTGTGGACGGCATCGTTGCAAATGATGCACCGATGTTCTCTCATGAGAGCTCTCACCAAGACGTTAATAAGTCTCGTGCGACGTGTCTTGAGAGGTTTTAAGAAAGGACTGGTGAGTGGTTTTATGGCGTTACTTTATTCTGTGCACCGATGACCTCGCATGATATTTTCGTAATCTTCGTGGTTTTAGAGCGTTTATATATTAACTCGGCGTTTGGATGGAATTTCGTCAAAGTAAAGTTTTCGTTGCGCCATCCATTTCCCGCGACTGTGATATCTTTCGAGATTTCTAATTTCCGTTTTTTAAATCATCCGATGAGACGTCTCGTGAGAGTACTCGGTGTAGTTTCGAGGCCGTAGATTTCTTCGATGCATCGATCACCTCTTAAGAGAATTCTCATGTTACTTAGAAGTCATCTCTCATGAGAGGTGGGCGAAGCATCAACTGTGTATTGAACGATGCTTTACATATATAATGGGTTATAGGTTAAGCGACTTCATTAAATAAGGAAAGTGACCGACAAAGTTGACTTCCCATTTTAGGAACTCTCCAACGACATGGGTTCTTCATTCCCGTCACTATCTGATCGACGTAGGGAATTTGTACGACGCCATTCGGTTCTCGTTTAATAATTTTTTTCCACGAAACCCCGTACGATGGCCTACGAAGTATTGTCTGTCACTTTCCCCTGAAACCGGTTTGATATGGGGGAAAGGAAACTATGTCACTGAGTTATCCTTGAAGAATTACATTTCGGGAATCATCAGTATTGTCCCGTCGTTTCGGAAACATATTTCGGTATTCTTAAAGGTGTTGCACCTATCACCTCTCATGAGAGGTCTGGTGAGAGTTGTCATGAGAGGTTTCAAGAGAGTATTGGTGAGAATTCTGCTTAGATGACCCATCTTGGAAGAATGCTTTTCAACGACACTCCGTACGATTGGGTACGAAGCGGTTTTCTTTCACGTAACTATTCCTTTAAATCGGTTTGACGGAGGGGAATTGGAACGAGGTCATTGGTTTCTCCTTAAAGAATAGAATGTTGGGGAACAGTTTGACGGCATCTTAAGGAGTCTTCTCTCATGAGAGGAAGTTGAAGCATTTAATTTGGTATTCGGCTCTTCGGGAATATTGTGACGGCATCGGTAAAAGTGATGCACCGTTCATCTCTCATGAGAGCTATCGAAACTTAGAAGTTTTCTCTCGTGAGAGGCGGTCGAAGCGTCAATAAAAGGTTCCGGCTATTCGGAAATATTTTGACGGCATCGTCAAAAGTGGTGCGACGGTCATCTCTCATGAGAGGTCTCATGAGAGTTGTCGTGAGAGGTTTCATGAGAGGTCTCGTGAGAGATGTCATGAGAGGTTTCATGAGAGGTCTCGTGAGAGATGTCATGAGAGGTCTCGTGAGAGATGTCATGAGAGGTCTCGTGAGAGATGTCATGAGAGGTCTGGTGAGAGAGTTCATGAGAGGTCTGGTGAGAGATGTCATGAGAGGTCTCGTGAGAGATGTCTTGAGAGAGATTTCGTGAGAGGTCTGGTGACAGATTTCATGAGTGATTTCAAGAGAGTATTGGTGAGAGTTCTGCTTAGATGACCTACCTTGGAAGAATGCTTTTCAACGACACTCCGTACGATTGGCTACGAAGCGGTTTTCTTTCACGTAACTATTCCTTTAAATCGGTTTGACGGAGGGGAATTGGAACGAGGTCATTGGTTTCTCCTTAAAGAATAGAATGTTGGGGAACAGTTTGACGGCATCTTAAGGAGTCTTCTCTCATGAGAGGAAGTTGAAGCATTTAATTTGGTATTCGGCTCTTCGGGAATATTGTGACGGCATCGGTAAAAGTGATGCACCGTTCATCTCTCATGAGAGCTATCGAAACTTAGAAGTTTTCTCTCGTGAGAGGCGGTCGAAGCGTCAATAAAAGGTTCCGGCTATTTGGAAATATTTTGACGGCATCGTCAAAAGTGGTGCGACGGTCATCTCTCATGAGAGGTCTCATGAGAGTTGTCGTGAGAGGTTTCATGAGAGATCTCGTGAGAGATGTCATGAGAGGTCTGGTGAGAGGGTTCATGAGAGGTTTCGTGAGAGGTCTTGTGAGAGATTTCATGATTGATTTCAAGAGAGTATTGGTGAGAGTTCTGCTTAGATGACCCATCTTGGAAGAATGCTTTTCAACGGCACTCCGTACGATTGGGTACGAAGCGGTTTTCTTTCACGTAACTATTCCTTTAAATCGGTTTGACGGAGGACAATTGGAACGAGGTCATTGGTTTCTCCTTAAAGAATAGAATGTTGGGGAACAGTTTGACGGCATCTTAAGGAGTCTTCTCTCATGAGAGGAAGTTGAAGCATTTAATTTGGTATTCGGCTCTTCGGGAATATTGTGACGGCATCGGTAAAAGTGATGCACCGTTCATCTCTCATGAGAGCTATCGAAACTTAGAAGTTTTCTCTCGTGAGAGGCGGTCGAAGCGTCAATAAAAGGTTCCGGCTATTCGAAAATATTTTGACGGCATCGTCAAAAGTGGTGCGACGGTCATCTCTTATGAGAGGTCTCATGAGAGTTGTCGTGAGAGGTTTCATGAGAGATCTCGTGAGAGATGTCATGAGAGGTCTGGTGAGAGGGATCTTTGTATTACACTCGATGGATTACGGTGAAGTTGTTAACACGACGAATATCATGAGAGCTCTTATCACAGTTCAAGAAGCAGTCTCGGCGAGAGATTATGGTACATGTGTTACCCCGACGAATCTCATGAGAGCTCTCAGCTAAGAACTTAGAAACTTTCACGAGGGATTACGTAGAAGTTTATTCCCCGATGACTCTCGTGAGAGCTCCTACGGCGGAGGTCCTTTCTTGTTATACCTAAGGACGGGGTTTTAACTTCAACCGTTTGCCAGTGACAAACGTTCAAAAGTAGTATTTTCATAACGTGTAAAAGTTTGATTCCCGTTGAAATAATCGTAGTTTATAGAAAGGTTTTAAGGTCCTTTCTTGTTATACCTAAGGACGGGGTTTTAACTTCAACCGTTTGCCAGTGACCAACGTTCAAAAGAAGTATTGTCATAACGTGTAAAAGTTTCATTCTCGTTGAAATAATCGTGGTCTATAGAAAGGTTATAAGGTCCTTTATTGGTGTACGTGAGGACGGGGTTTTAGCTTCAATTGTTTGGCAGTGACGAACGTTTAAAAATATAATTTAAAAAAAATCTCTTGTTTTTAAATCCCGTTGAAATAATCGTAGTTTATAGAAAGGTTTTAAGGTCCTTTCTTGTTATACCTAAGGACGGGGTTTTAACTTAAACCGTTTGCCAGTGACCAACGTTCAAAAGAAGTATTGTCATAACGTGTAAAAGTTTCATTCCCGTTGAAATAATCGTGGTCTATAGAAAGGTTATAAGGTCCTTTATTGGTGTACGTGAGGACGGGGTTTTAGCTTCAATTGTTTGGCAGTGACAAACGTTCAAAAGTAGTATTGTCATAACGTGTAAAAGTTTCATTCCCGTTGAAATAATCGTGGTCTATAGAAAGGTTATAAGGTCCTTTCTTGTTATACCTAAGGACGGGGTTTTAACTTCAACCGTTTGCCAGTGACAAACGTTCAAAAGTAGTATTTTCATAACGTGTAAAAGTTTGATTCCCGTTGAAATAATCGTAGTTTATAGAAAGGTTTTAAGGTCCTTTCTTGTTATACCTAAGGACGGGGTTTTAACTTCAACCGTTTGCCAGTGACAAACGTTCAAAAGTAGTATTGTCATAACGTGTAAAAGTTTCATTCCCGTTGAAATAATCGTGGTCTATAGAAAGGTTATAAGGTCCTTTATTGGTGTACGTGAGGACGGGGTTTTAGCTTCAATTGTTTGGCAGTGACGAACGTTTAAAAATATAATTTAAAAAAAATCTCTTGTTTTTAAATCCCGTTGAAATAATCGTAGTTTATAGAAAGGTTTTAAGGTCCTTTCTTGTTATACCTAAGGACGGGGTTTTAACTTCAACCGTTTGCCAGTGACAAACGTTCAAAAGTAGTATTTTCATAACGTGTAAAAGTTTGATTCCCGTTGAAATAATCGTAGTTTATAGAAAGGTTTTAAGGTCCTTTCGTGTTATACCTAAGGACGGGGTTTTAACTTCAACCGTTAGCCAGTGACCAACGTTCAAAAGAAGTATTGTCATAACGTGTAAAAGTTTCATTCCCGTTGAAATAATCGTGGTCTATAGAAAGGTTATAAGGTCCTTTATTGGTGTACGTGAGGACGGGGTTTTAGCTTCAATTGTTTGGCAGTGACGAACGTTTAAAAATATAATTTAAAAAAATCTCTTGTTTTTAAATCCCGTTGAAATAATCGTAGTTTATAGAAAGGTTTTAAGGTCCTTTCTTGTTATACCTAAGGACGGGGTTTTAACTTCAACCGTTTGCCAGTGACCAACGTTCAAAAGAAGTATTGTCATAACGTGTAAAAGTTTCATTCCCGTTGAAATAATCGTGGTCTATAGAAAGGTTATAAGGTCCTTTATTGGTGTACGTGAGGACGGGGTTTTAGCTTCAATTGTTTGGCAGTGACGAACGTTTAAAAATATAATTTAAAAAAATCTCTTGTATTTAAATCCCGTTGAAATAATCGTGGTCCATAGAAAGGTTTTAAGGTCCTTTCTTGTTATACCTGAGGACGGGGTTTTAGATTCAACCGTTTGCCAGTGACCAACGTTCAAAAGTAGTATTGTCATAACGTGTAAAAGTTTTATTCCCGTTGAAATAATCGTGGTCCATAGCAAGGTTCGAAGGTCCTTTATTGTCATACCTAAGAACGGCCCTCTCGCTGGTTGTTTCAAAGTGATCTATCAGATTAGGATTTCGTTCTTCCTATCTTCGTAACATAATAAGTTAGATTCCTACTTATTTTAGCGGCAACTTTTAGACGTCTGATTTTACGATGTCTGTGAGAAGAAATTTTGTGGGATTTTTTCCAACGGAAAAAAAAGGTGACATATTAAAGGTTTTGGAAAACTGTAAATATTATGCTGTGCAAGAAGAAAAAAACCAAGACGGGTCCGGTGTTTTACGTGCTGTTTTCGGTTATGATACCCAAAAATCCTTGGCCAAACAACGGGTCATTTTCGCGACCGATAAAATTGATGGAGAAAATCTCCCCGGTGTGCACCTACGGGAAATTCGGGCTGGCGTTGGCAGAATAGAAAATGGATTTTGTGGTCTTAAATTAGAAAATCAACCAGATTTTAAACATCCAAATTTTGATAGTCTTATTATTTATGCCGATGAAAATTTTCATAATCCCGAGGACGCGTTAAACTTTTTGAAAAGGCAAAACTTGCCAGTTTATCTTCGCCAAGAAAGTACCCTGAAAAAACATTTTGTTTCTAAGTTTGCCGTGCCCGATAAAGGCAAGTTTGAACTTGAAGATTTTAGGTATAAACCAATAAATGAAAAGAGTTTACGGAAGCGGGTGCAAGTTTTAGTCGGAGAAACCGGCCTCGGCAAAACCGAATACGCCCTCGCTCATTGCCGGACACCATTGATTGTTAACCACAGAGACGATTTTAAGCGTTACGTTGCCGGTAAAACTGATGGAATAATTGTAGATGACGTGGCTACCTGTGAATGGAAGCCGTTAGTATTCTTAAATTATTTAGGAATGAAACACTGCCACACCGAGGATGTAAAGAACAGTGCGATTACCATTCAACCCGGTGTGTACAAATTTATTTGTACAAATAATTTGGAGTTATTTTGGCCTCGCGCTATAAAACCGACGACTAAGGCGGCATGTTTGAGGAGAATTGTTATTCGAGAAATAACTCAAAAACTTTTTGATGATACTCGGGTTGTCGAAGACGAGACTGATTCCGAAGTAGATGAACCGGAGCTTCAGTTAAGAGAGGAATTCAGGACTGAGGTTGCAACCACGTCGAAGTCCGTGTCGAAAGGTCTAAATTCAAACGCTTCCGACTCGGAAATGATTGGTCGCGAAGTTGACTGTGGTAAAGCTGCAAAGTTACATGATAGCCGTAAAACCCAAAAGAAAGTTTTTCGCGAGTTATTCGGTGATTCATCGAGTGAGGAAGATTTAGACCATATCAGTAACAAATCAGTCTTACCTCCATCACAAGTTAATTCTACCTTAAACTCCAGTCAGGAAGATCGTGAAATTAACGAACGATTTGAGTTTCTTACGCAGTTCGCGGAGACAAATATCCAGAAGGAAAGTAAAGGAAAGGCTAACTCACTTACGACGGAGAGACATGATGTTTTGAAATCCGCGAAAGGCGAAAACAAACGAAAAAGGAAGGAGAAATCATGTGCCAAAGATGACTTGAAGGCGAAGAAACGTCATGAAACCGAAATGGCAACTACGATGGTCGATCGGGAGTTTTTGTCCTCAGCGAAAGGCACAAACAAAGGAAAGGGGGTTGGAAAAAAAACACACGCAAAACCCGACGTAACTGGAGAGAAACGCGGCGAAAAACCTTCGAAAAATAAGACAGTGAAACAGAAATCTTCGAAGTCTAAGAAAGGTGCAGAGAGAAAGAATTTAATTGCGGATGTTAAGAATTCCCGTTCTAAACAAGTAATCGCGAAAGGCGAAAAGGGAAAGATATAAAGTTGTATTCCGTATAAGCTAAATGTAAAATATAAATTAAACCTGTTATTTTATTGTCTTATATTATTTAAACTTTACGCTAAAAGAACGCGCCAACAGGGCGTATATATATATCTTCCTTTAAATTTTTATTTTGTAACTAATTTTGTATAAAGCTATGTATAAATAAGTTTGTTTGGCAAGATTAAAAATTTTTAACTTTTAATTTGTTTGTTATTTCTACATACATTTTCGATTAAGTAAGAACGTCAAATTGTTTTTAACTACGAGGACGGACTGAAGAAGGAAGGATAGGATAAAGACGGACTGACGAAGGCAGGATTAAAAGTAAGTTAAAAGTAAGCGATTAATGTTTTTTATTTATTCAGGTGGATAGCGAGATGAAACGGCTAGATGAAGAACGGACGGACGCGGGAAGGAAAGGGTACAGACGGACTGACGAAGGCCGGATTAAAGGTTAGTTAAAAGTAAGCGGTAAATGTTTAACGAGATGAAACGGCTAGATGAAGAACGGACGGACGAGGGAAGGAAAGGATACAGACGGACTGACGAAGGCAGGATTAAAGGTAAGTTAAAAGTAAGCGATTAATGTTTTTAATTATTCAGGTGGATAGCGAGATGAAACGGCTAGATCAAGAACGGACGGACGCGGGAAGGAAAGGGTACAGACGGACTGACGAAGGCAGGATTAAAGGTAAGTTAAAAGTAAGCGGTAAATGTTTAACGAGATGAAACGGCTAGATGAAGAACGGACGGACGCGGGAAGGAAAGGATACAGACGGACTGACGAAGGCAGGATTAAAGGTAAGTTAAAAGTAAGCGATTAATGTTTTTAATTATTCAGGTGGATAGCGAGATGGAACGGCTAGATCAAGAACGGACGGACGCGGGAAGGAAAGGGTACAGACGGATTGACGGCGGCAGGATTAAAGGTAAGTTAAAAGTAAGCGGTAAATGTTTAACGAGATGAAACGGCTAGATGAAGAACGGACGGACGCGGGAAGGAAAGGATACAGACGGACTGACGAAGGCAGGATTAAAGGTAAGTTAAAAGTAAGCGATTAATGTTTTTAATTATTCAGGTGGATAGCGAGATGAAACGGCTAGATCAAGAACGGACGGACGCGGGAAGGAAAGGGTACAGACGGACTGACGACGGCAGGATTAAAGGTAAGTTAAAAGTAAGCGGTAAATGTTTTTATTTATTCAGGTGGATAGCGAGATGAAACGGCTAGATGAAGAACGGATGGACGCGGGAAGGAAAGGATACAGACGGACTGACGAAGGCAGGATTAATGGTAAGTTAAAAGTAAGCGGTAAATGTTTAACGAGATGAAACGGCTAGATGAAGAACGGACGGACGCGGGAAGGAAAGGATACAGACGGACTGACGAAGGCGGGATTAAAGGTAAGTTAAAAGTAAGTGATTTATGTTTTTTATTAGGTCGACAGCGAGATGGAGATGTGAATTTAGACGGGATAAGAAACGAAGGACGGACGAACTTATACACGGTGAAATGATTGATCACCACGAGGATTGGTTGTGAGAAAAGGTATCGTTGGTATTGGTACGAAGGGTAAAATATGAGTGAAAGATTGATGTGTTACTTATTTCAGATTGACGGTGTGATGAGGTCGAACGTTAGAGGGAGGAGGGAAACGGGGTCGGAGAAATAAACATTTGATTTAGGAATTGGTGCGAATTGGGCTATATTTATTTTTCGATGTGTCTCCCGAGCGCCTTCATCAAATATCTTGATTACGGTTAAGTTCATTTCTCGACGTCTCTTACAAAAGACTTCTTTAAAATAGTTTCGTAAAAGTTAACGGTGAAGTTGTTACCCCGACGAATCTCATGAGAGCTCTCAGCAAACATCCATGATACAGTCTCGTATATATTAATGGTAAAGTAAATTCACCGAAGACTCTCATAGGAACTCTAACCCCTGTTCATGGAGCAGTTTCGTCAGAGATTAGGGTACATGCGTTACCCCGACGAATCTCGTGAGAACTCCCAGCAAAGATCTCTGAAACAGTCTCGTATAAAATAACGGTAAAGTAAACTCACCGAAGAGCCCCTTATCAGCTCGAACCACGGTTCACGAAGCACTCTCGTGAGAGATAAGGGTACAGTTGACTCTCCGACGAATCTCATGAGAGCTCTCAGCAAAGTTCCATGGCACAGTCTGGTATAAAATAACGGTAAAGAAAACTCTTTGGATCTCTAACCACGGTTCACAAAGCATTCTCGTACAGTTTATTCCTCGACGAATCTCATGAGAGCTCTCAGTCAAGAATTTTGTAAAACACGCTATGTCGCTTATTAAGGGCCTGTTAATTTCGGAACATTTTGACGGCATTGTTTAATGGGGTTAACCGATCACCTCTCATGAGAGCTATCAACATTTAGAGGTTAACCCTTATGAGAGGTGGTTGAAGCGTCAATATAAGGACCCGGCTTTTCGAAAACAATTGGACGGTGTCGTTAAAAGGTGTGCGACGATTATCTCCCATGAGAATTGTAATGAGAGGTCTCATGAGAGTTGTCGTGAGACGTTTCATAAGAGGTCTCATGAGAGATGTCATGAGAGGGTTCATGAGAGGTCTGGTGAGAGGTTTCATGAGAGGTTTCGTGAGAGGTCTTGTGAGAGATTTCATGAGAGGTCTGGTGAGAGGGTTCATGAGAGGTTTCGTGAGAGGTCTTGTGAGAGATTTCATGATTGATTTCAAGAGAGTATTGGTGAGAGTTCTGCTTAGATGACCCATCTTGGAAGAATGCTTTTCAACGGCACTCCGTACGATTGGGTACGAAGCGGTTTTCTTTCACGTAACTATTCCTTTAAATCGGTTTGACGGAGGGCAATTGGAACGAGGTCATTGGTTTCTCCTTAAAGAATAGAATGTTGGGGAACAGTTTGACGGCATCTTAAGGAGTCTTCTCTCATGAGAGGAAGTTGAAGCATTTAATTTGGTATTCGGCTCTTCGAGAATATTGTGACGGCATCGGTAAAAGTGATGCACCGTTCATCTCTCATGAGAGCTATCGAAACTTAGAAGTTTTCTCTCGTGAGAGGCGGTCGAAGCGTCAATAAAAGGTTCCGGCTATTCGAAAATATTTTGACGGCATCGTCAAAAGTGGTGCGACGGTCATCTCTCATGAGAGGTCTCATGAGAGTTGTCGTGAGAGGTTTCATGAGAGATCTCGTGAGAGATGTCATGAGAGGTCTGGTGAGAGGGATCTTTGTATTACACTCGATGGATTACGGTGAAGTTGTTAACACGACGAATATCATGAGAGCTCTTATCACAGTTCAAGAAGCAGTCTCGGCGAGAGATTATGGTACATGTGTTACCCCGACGAATCTCATGAGAGCTCTCAGCTAAGAACTTAGAAACTTTCACGAGGGATTACGTAGAAGTTTATTCCCCGATGACTCTCGTGAGAGCTGCTACCGCGGTTCTCGAAGCAGTCTCGTGAGAGATTAGGGAACAGTGGTATCCCCGACGAATCTCATGAGAGCTCTCAACAAAGATCTTAGAAACATTCACGAGGGATAACGTAGAAATTTATTCCCCGATGACTCTCGTGAGAGCTGCTACCGCGGTTCTCGAAGCAGGCTCGTGAGAGATTACAGTACAGATGTTACCCTGACGAATCTCGTGAGAGCCCTCAGCAAAGATCTTTGTATTACACTCGATGGATTACGGTGAAGTTGTTAACACGACGAATATCATGAGAGCTCTTATCACAGTTCAAGAAGCAGTCTCGGTGAGATATTATGGTACATGTGTTACCCCGACGAATCTCATGAGAGCTCTCAGCTAAGAACTTAGAAACTTTCACGAGGGATTACGTAGAAGTTTATTCCCCGATGAGTCTCGTGAGAGCTGCTACCGCGGTTCTCGAAGCAGTCTCGTGAGAGATTAGGGAACAGTGGTATCCCCGACGAATCTCATGAGAGCTCTCAACAAAGATCTTAGAAACATTCACGAGGGATAACGTAGAAATTTATTCCCCGATGACTCTCGTGAGAGCTGCTACCGCGGTTCTCGAAGCAGGCTCGTGAGAGATTACAGTACAGATGTTACCCTGACGAATCTCGTGAGAGCCCTTAGCACAGATCTTTGTATTACACTCGATGGATTACGGTGAAGTTGTTAACACGACGATTCTCATGAGAGCTCTTATCACAGTTCACGAAGCAGTCTCGTGAGAGTTTAGGGTACAGACTTTAACCCGACGAATCTCATGAGAGCTCTCAGCCAACATCTCTGAAACCGTCTCGTGGAAAATTAGGGTAAAGTTAATTGACCGAAGACTCTCATAGAAGCTCTGACCACGGTTCATGAAGCATTCTTCTGAGAGATTAGGGTGCAATTGTGGACGGCATCGTTGCAAATGATGCACCGATGTTCTCTCATGAGAGCTCTCACCAAGATGTTAATAAGTCTCGTGCGACGTGTCTTGAGAGGTTTTAAGAAAGGACTGGTGAGTGGTTTTATGGCGTTACTTTATTCTGTGCACCGATGACCTCGCATGATATTTTCGTAATCTTCGTGGTTTTAGAGCGTTTATATATTAACTCGGCGTTTGGATGGAATTTCGTCAAAGTAAAGTTTTCGTTGCGCCATCCATTTCCCGCGACTGTGATATCTTTCGAGATTTCTAATTTCCGTTTTTTAAATCATCCGATGAGACGTCTCGTGAGAGTACTCGGTGTAGTTTCGATGCCGTAGATTTCTTCGATGCATCGATCACCTCTTAAGAGAATTCTCATGTTACTTAGAAGTCATCTCTCATGAGAGGTGGGCGAAGCATCAACTGTGTATTGAACGATGCTTTACATATATAATGGGTTATAGGTTAAGCGACTTCATTAAATAAGGAAAGTGACCGACAAAGTTGACTTCCCATTTTAGGAACTCTCCAACGACATGGGTTCTTCATTCCCGTCACTATCTGATCGACGTAGGGAATTTGTACGACGCCATTCGGTTCTCGTTTAATAATTTTTTTCCACGAAACCCCGTACGATGGCCTACGAAGTATTGTCTGTCACTTTCCCCTGAAACCGGTTTGATATGGGGGAAAGGAAACTATGTCACTGAGTTATCCTTGAAGAATTACATTTCGGGAATCATCAGTATTGTCCCGTCGTTTCGGAAACATATTTCGGTATTCTTAAAGGTGTTGCACCTATCACCTCTCATGAGAGGTCTGGTGAGAGTTGTCATGAGAGGTTTCAAGAGAGTATTGGTGAGAATTCTGCTTAGATGACCCATCTTGGAAGAATGCTTTTCAACGACACTCCGTACGATTGGGTACGAAGCGGTTTTCTTTCACGTAACTATTCCTTTAAATCGGTTTGACGGAGGGGAATTGGAACGAGGTCATTGGTTTCTCCTTAAAGAATAGAATGTTGGGGAACAGTTTGACGGCATCTTAAGGAGTCTTCTCTCATGAGAGGAAGTTGAAGCATTTAATTTGGTATTCGGCTCTTCGGGAATATTGTGACGGCATCGGTAAAAGTGATGCACCGTTCATCTCTCATGAGAGCTATCGAAACTTAGAAGTTTTCTCTCGTGAGAGGCGGTCGAAGCGTCAATAAAAGGTTCCGGCTATTCGGAAATATTTTGACGGCATCGTCAAAAGTGGTGCGACGGTCATCTCTCATGAGAGGTCTCATGAGAGTTGTCGTGAGAGGTTTCATGAGAGGTCTCGTGAGAGATGTCATGAGAGGTTTCATGAGAGGTCTCGTGAGAGATGTCATGAGAGGTCTCGTGAGAGATGTCATGAGAGGTCTCGTGAGAGATGTCATGAGAGGTCTGGTGAGAGAGTTCATGAGAGGTCTGGTGAGAGATGTCATGAGAGGTCTCGTGAGAGATGTCTTGAGAGAGATTTCGTGAGAGGTCTGGTGACAGATTTCATGAGTGATTTCAAGAGAGTATTGGTGAGAGTTCTGCTTAGATGACCTACCTTGGAAGAATGCTTTTCAACGACACTCCGTACGATTGGCTACGAAGCGGTTTTCTTTCACGTAACTATTCCTTTAAATCGGTTTGACGGAGGGGAATTGGAACGAGGTCATTGGTTTCTCCTTAAAGAATAGAATGTTGGGGAACAGTTTGACGGCATCTTAAGGAGTCTTCTCTCATGAGAGGAAGTTGAAGCATTTAATTTGGTATTCGGCTCTTCGGGAATATTGTGACGGCATCGGTAAAAGTGATGCACCGTTCATCTCTCATGAGAACTATCGAAACTTAGAAGTTTTCTCTCGTGAGAGGCGGTCGAAGCGTCAATAAAAGGTTCCGGCTATTTGGAAATATTTTGACGGCATCGTCAAAAGTGGTGCGACGGTCATCTCTCATGAGAGGTCTCATGAGAGTTGTCGTGAGAGGTTTCATGAGAGATCTCGTGAGAGATGTCATGAGAGGTCTGGTGAGAGGGTTCATGAGAGGTTTCGTGAGAGGTCTTGTGAGAGATTTCATGATTGATTTCAAGAGAGTATTGGTGAGAGTTCTGCTTAGATGACCCATCTTGGAAGAATGCTTTTCAACGGCACTCCGTACGATTGGGTACGAAGCGGTTTTCTTTCACGTAACTATTCCTTTAAATCGGTTTGACGGAGGGCAATTGGAACGAGGTCATTGGTTTCTCCTTAAAGAATAGAATGTTGGGGAACAGTTTGACGGCATCTTAAGGAGTCTTCTCTCATGAGAGGAAGTTGAAGCATTTAATTTGGTATTCGGCTCTTCGGGAATATTGTGACGGCATCGGTAAAAGTGATGCACCGTTCATCTCTCATGAGAGCTATCGAAACTTAGAAGTTTTCTCTCGTGAGAGGCGGTCGAAGCGTCAATAAAAGGTTCCGGCTATTCGAAAATATTTTGACGGCATCGTCAAAAGTGGTGCGACGGTCATCTCTTATGAGAGGTCTCATGAGAGTTGTCGTGAGAGGTTTCATGAGAGATCTCGTGAGAGATGTCATGAGAGGTCTGGTGAGAGGGATCTTTGTATTACACTCGATGGATTACGGTGAAGTTGTTAACACGACGAATATCATGAGAGCTCTTATCACAGTTCAAGAAGCAGTCTCGGCGAGAGATTATGGTACATGTGTTACCCCGACGAATCTCATGAGAGCTCTCAGCTAAGAACTTAGAAACTTTCACGAGGGATTACGTAGAAGTTTATTCCCCGATGACTCTCGTGAGAGCTCCTACGGCGGAGGTCCTTTCTTGTTATACCTAAGGACGGGGTTTTAACTTCAACCGTTTGCCAGTGACAAACGTTCAAAAGTAGTATTTTCATAACGTGTAAAAGTTTGATTCCCGTTGAAATAATCGTAGTTTATAGAAAGGTTTTAAGGTCCTTTCTTGTTATACCTAAGGACGGGGTTTTAACTTCAACCGTTTGCCAGTGACCAACGTTCAAAAGAAGTATTGTCATAACGTGTAAAAGTTTCATTCTCGTTGAAATAATCGTGGTCTATAGAAAGGTTATAAGGTCCTTTATTGGTGTACGTGAGGACGGGGTTTTAGCTTCAATTGTTTGGCAGTGACGAACGTTTAAAAATATAATTTAAAAAAAATCTCTTGTTTTTAAATCCCGTTGAAATAATCGTAGTTTATAGAAAGGTTTTAAGGTCCTTTCTTGTTATACCTAAGGACGGGGTTTTAACTTAAACCGTTTGCCAGTGACCAACGTTCAAAAGAAGTATTGTCATAACGTGTAAAAGTTTCATTCCCGTTGAAATAATCGTGGTCTATAGAAAGGTTATAAGGTCCTTTATTGGTGTACGTGAGGACGGGGTTTTAGCTTCAATTGTTTGGCAGTGACAAACGTTCAAAAGTAGTATTGTCATAACGTGTAAAAGTTTCATTCCCGTTGAAATAATCGTGGTCTATAGAAAGGTTATAAGGTCCTTTCTTGTTATACCTAAGGACGGGGTTTTAACTTCAACCGTTTGCCAGTGACAAACGTTCAAAAGTAGTATTTTCATAACGTGTAAAAGTTTGATTCCCGTTGAAATAATCGTAGTTTATAGAAAGGTTTTAAGGTCCTTTCTTGTTATACCTAAGGACGGGGTTTTAACTTCAACCGTTTGCCAGTGACAAACGTTCAAAAGTAGTATTGTCATAACGTGTAAAAGTTTCATTCCCGTTGAAATAATCGTGGTCTATAGAAAGGTTATAAGGTCCTTTATTGGTGTACGTGAGGACGGGGTTTTAGCTTCAATTGTTTGGCAGTGACGAACGTTTAAAAATATAATTTAAAAAAAATCTCTTGTTTTTAAATCCCGTTGAAATAATCGTAGTTTATAGAAAGGTTTTAAGGTCCTTTCTTGTTATACCTAAGGACGGGGTTTTAACTTCAACCGTTTGCCAGTGACAAACGTTCAAAAGTAGTATTTTCATAACGTGTAAAAGTTTGATTCCCGTTGAAATAATCGTAGTTTATAGAAAGGTTTTAAGGTCCTTTCTTGTTATACCTAAGGACGGGGTTTTAACTTCAACCGTTAGCCAGTGACCAACGTTCAAAAGAAGTATTGTCATAACGTGTAAAAGTTTCATTCCCGTTGAAATAATCGTGGTCTATAGAAAGGTTATAAGGTCCTTTATTGGTGTACGTGAGGACGGGGTTTTAGCTTCAATTGTTTGGCAGTGACGAACGTTTAAAAATATAATTTAAAAAAAATCTCTTGTTTTTAAATCCCGTTGAAATAATCGTAGTTTATAGAAAGGTTTTAAGGTCCTTTCTTGTTATACCTAAGGACGGGGTTTTAACTTCAACCGTTTGCCAGTGACCAACGTTCAAAAGAAGTATTGTCATAACGTGTAAAAGTTTCATTCCCGTTGAAATAATCGTGGTCTATAGAAAGGTTATAAGGTCCTTTATTGGTGTACGTGAGGACGGGGTTTTAGCTTCAATTGTTTGGCAGTGACGAACGTTTAAAAATATAATTTAAAAAAATCTCTTGTATTTAAATCCCGTTGAAATAATCGTGGTCCATAGAAAGGTTTTAAGGTCCTTTCTTGTTATACCTGAGGACGGGGTTTTAGATTCAACCGTTTGCCAGTGACCAACGTTCAAAAGTAGTATTGTCATAACGTGTAAAAGTTTTATTCCCGTTGAAATAATCGTGGTCCATAGAAAGGTTTTAAGGTCCTTTCTTGTTATACCTGAGGACGGGGTTTTAGATTCAACCGTTTGCCAGTGACCAACGTTCAAAAGTAGTATTGTCATAACGTGTAAAAGTTTTATTCCCGTTGAAATAATCGTGGTCCATAGCAAGGTTCGAAGGTCCTTTATTGTCATACCTAAGAACGGCCCTCTCGCTGGTTGTTTCAAAGTGATCTATCAGATTAGGATTTCGTTCTTCCTATCTTCGTAACATAATAAGTTAGATTCCTACTTATTTTAGCGGCAACTTTTAGACGTCTGATTTTACGATGTCTGTGAGAAGAAATTTTGTGGGATTTTTTCCAACGGAAAAAAAAGGTGACATATTAAAGGTTTTGGAAAACTGTAAATATTATGCTGTGCAAGAAGAAAAAAACCAAGACGGGTCCGGTGTTTTACGTGCTGTTTTCGGTTATGATACCCAAAAATTCTTGGCCAAACAACGGGTCATTTTCGCGACCGATAAAATTGATGGAGAAAATCTCCCCGGTGTGCACCTACGGGAAATTCGGGCTGGCGTTGGCAGAATAGAAAATGGATTTTGTGGTCTTAAATTAGAAAATCAACCAGATTTTAAACATCCAAATTTTGATAGTCTTATTATTTATGCCGATGAAAATTTTCATAATCCCGAGGACGCGTTAAACTTTTTGAAAAGGCAAAACTTGCCAGTTTATCTTCGCCAAGAAAGTACCCTGAAAAAACATTTTGTTTCTAAGTTTGCCGTGCCCGATAAAGGCAAGTTTGAACTTGAAGATTTTAGGTATAAACCAATAAATGAAAAGAGTTTACGGAAGCGGGTGCAAGTTTTAGTCGGAGAAACCGGCCTCGGCAAAACCGAATACGCCCTCGCTCATTGCCGGACACCATTGATTGTTAACCACAGAGACGATTTTAAGCGTTACGTTGCCGGTAAAACTGATGGAATAATTGTAGATGACGTGGCTACCTGTGAATGGAAGCCGTTAGTATTCTTAAATTATTTAGGAATGAAACACTGCCACACCGAGGATGTAAAGAACAGTGCGATTACCATTCAACCCGGTGTGTACAAATTTATTTGTACAAATAATTTGGAGTTATTTTGGCCTCGCGCTATAAAACCGACGACTAAGGCGGCATGTTTGAGGAGAATTGTTATTCGAGAAATAACTCAAAAACTTTTTGATGATACTCGGGTTGTCGAAGACGAGACTGATTCCGAAGTAGATGAACCGGAGCTTCAGTTAAGAGAGGAATTCAGGACTGAGGTTGCAACCACGTCGAAGTCCGTGTCGAAAGGTCTAAATTCAAACGCTTCCGACTCGGAAATGATTGGTCGCGAAGTTGACTGTGGTAAAGCTGCAAAGTTACATGATAGCCGTAAAACCCAAAAGAAAGTTTTTCGCGAGTTATTCGGTGATTCATCGAGTGAGGAAGATTTAGACCATATCAGTAACAAATCAGTCTTACCTCCATCACAAGTTAATTCTACCTTAAACTCCAGTCAGGAAGATCGTGAAATTAACGAACGATTTGAGTTTCTTACGCAGTTCGCGGAGACAAATATCCAGAAGGAAAGTAAAGGAAAGGCTAACTCACTTACGACGGAGAGACATGATGTTTTGAAATCCGCGAAAGGCGAAAACAAACGAAAAAGGAAGGAGAAATCATGTGCCAAAGATGACTTGAAGGCGAAGAAACGTCATGAAACCGAAATGGCAACTACGATGGTCGATCGGGAGTTTTTGTCCTCAGCGAAAGGCACAAACAAAGGAAAGGGGGTTGGAAAAAAAACACACGCAAAACCCGACGTAACTGGAGAGAAACGCGGCGAAAAACCTTCGAAAAATAAGACAGTGAAACAGAAATCTTCGAAGTCTAAGAAAGGTGCAGAGAGAAAGAATTTAATTGCGGATGTTAAGAATTCCCGTTCTAAACAAGTAATCGCGAAAGGCGAAAAGGGAAAGATATAAAGTTGTATTCCGTATAAGCTAAATGTAAAATATAAATTAAACCTGTTATTTTATTGTCTTATATTATTTAAACTTTACGCTAAAAGAACGCGCCAACAGGGCGTATATATATATCTTCCTTTAAATTTTTATTTTGTAACTAATTTTGTATAAAGCTATGTATAAATAAGTTTGTTTGGCAAGATTAAAAATTTTTAACTTTTAATTTGTTTGTTATTTCTACATACATTTTCGATTAAGTAAGAACGTCAAATTGTTTTTAACTACGAGGACGGACTGAAGAAGGAAGGATAGGATAAAGACGGACTGACGAAGGCAGGATTAAAAGTAAGTTAAAAGTAAGCGATTAATGTTTTTTATTTATTCAGGTGGATAGCGAGATGAAACGGCTAGATGAAGAACGGACGGACGCGGGAAGGAAAGGGTACAGACGGACTGACGAAGGCCGGATTAAAGGTTAGTTAAAAGTAAGCGGTAAATGTTTAACGAGATGAAACGGCTAGATGAAGAACGGACGGACGCGGGAAGGAAAGGATACAGACGGACTGACGAAGGCAGGATTAAAGGTAAGTTAAAAGTAAGCGATTAATGTTTTTAATTATTCAGGTGGATAGCGAGATGAAACGGCTAGATCAAGAACGGACGGACGCGGGAAGGAAAGGGTACAGACGGACTGACGAAGGCAGGATTAAAGGTAAGTTAAAAGTAAGCGGTAAATGTTTAACGAGATGAAACGGCTAGATGAAGAACGGACGGACGCGGGAAGGAAAGGATACAGACGGACTGACGAAGGCAGGATTAAAGGTAAGTTAAAAGTAAGCGATTAATGTTTTTAATTATTCAGGTGGATAGCGAGATGGAACGGCTAGATCAAGAACGGACGGACGCGGGAAGGAAAGGGTACAGACGGATTGACGGCGGCAGGATTAAAGGTAAGTTAAAAGTAAGCGGTAAATGTTTAACGAGATGAAACGGCTAGATGAAGAACGGACGGACGCGGGAAGGAAAGGATACAGACGGACTGACGAAGGCAGGATTAAAGGTAAGTTAAAAGTAAGCGATTAATGTTTTTAATTATTCAGGTGGATAGCGAGATGAAACGGCTAGATCAAGAACGGACGGACGCGGGAAGGAAAGGGTACAGACGGACTGACGACGGCAGGATTAAAGGTAAGTTAAAAGTAAGCGGTAAATGTTTTTATTTATTCAGGTGGATAGCGAGATGAAACGGCTAGATGAAGAACGGATGGACGCGGGAAGGAAAGGATACAGACGGACTGACGAAGGCAGGATTAATGGTAAGTTAAAAGTAAGCGGTAAATGTTTAACGAGATGAAACGGCTAGATGAAGAACGGACGGACGCGGGAAGGAAAGGATACAGACGGACTGACGAAGGCGGGATTAAAGGTAAGTTAAAAGTAAGTGATTTATGTTTTTTATTAGGTCGACAGCGAGATGGAGATGTGAATTTAGACGGGATAAGAAACGAAGGACGGACGAACTTATACACGGTGAAATGATTGATCACCACGAGGATTGGTTGTGAGAAAAGGTATCGTTGGTATTGGTACGAAGGGTAAAATATGAGTGAAAGATTGATGTGTTACTTATTTCAGATTGACGGTGTGATGAGGTCGAACGTTAGAGGGAGGAGGGAAACGGGGTCGGAGAAATAAACATTTGATTTAGGAATTGGTGCGAATTGGGCTATATTTATTTTTCGATGTGTCTCCCGAGCGCCTTCATCAAATATCTTGATTACGGTTAAGTTCATTTCTCGACGTCTCTTACAAAAGACTTCTTTAAAATAGTTTCGTAAAAGTTAACGGTGAAGTTGTTACCCCGACGAATCTCATGAGAGCTCTCAGCAAACATCCATGATACAGTCTCGTATATATTAATGGTAAAGTAAATTCACCGAAGACTCTCATAGGAACTCTAACCCCTGTTCATGGAGCAGTTTCGTCAGAGATTAGGGTACATGCGTTACCCCGACGAATCTCGTGAGAACTCCCAGCAAAGATCTCTGAAACAGTCTCGTATAAAATAACGGTAAAGTAAACTCACCGAAGAGCCCCTTATCAGCTCGAACCACGGTTCACGAAGCACTCTCGTGAGAGATAAGGGTACAGTTGACTCTCCGACGAATCTCATGAGAGCTCTCAGCAAAGTTCCATGGCACAGTCTGGTATAAAATAACGGTAAAGAAAACTCTTTGGATCTCTAACCACGGTTCACAAAGCATTCTCGTACAGTTTATTCCTCGACGAATCTCATGAGAGCTCTCAGTCAAGAATTTTGTAAAACACGCTATGTCGCTTATTAAGGGCCTGTAAATTTCGGAACATTTTGACGGCATTGTTTAATGGGGTTAACCGATCACCTCTCATGAGAGCTATCAACATTTAGAGGTTAACCCTTATGAGAGGTGGTTGAAGCGTCAATATAAGGACCCGGCTTTTCGAAAACAATTGGACGGTGTCGTTAAAAGGTGTGCGACGATTATCTCCCATGAGAATTGTAATGAGAGGTCTCATGAGAGTTGTCGTGAGACGTTTCATGAGAGGTCTCATGAGAGATGTCATGAGAGGTCTGGTGAGAGGGTTCATGAGAGGTCTGGTGAGAGGTTTCATGAGAGGTTTCGTGAGAGGTCTTGTGAGAGATTTCATGAGAGGTCTGGTGAGAGATTTCATGAGTGGTTTCAAGAGAGTATTGGTGAGAATTCTGCTTAGATGACCCATCTTGGAAGAATGCTTTTCAACGACACTCCGTACGATTGGGTACGAAGCGGTTTTCTTTCACGTAACTATTCCTTTAAATCGGTTTGACGGAGGGGAATTGGAACGAGGTCATTGGTTTCTCCTTAAAGAATAGAATGTTGGGGAACAGTTTGACGGCATCTTAAGGAGTCTTCTCTCATGAGAGGAAGTTGAAGCATTTAATTTGGTATTCGGCTCTTCGGGAATATTGTGACGGCATCGGTAAAAGTGATGCACCGTTCATCTCTCATGAGAGCTATCGAAACTTAGAAGTTTTCTCTCGTGAGAGGCGGTCGAAGCGTCAATAAAAGGTTCCGGCTATTCGGAAATATTTTGACGGCATCGTCAAAAGTGGTGCGACGGTCATCTCTCATGAGAGGTCTCATGAGAGTTGTCGTGAGAGGTTTCATGAGAGGTCTCGTGAGAGATGTCATGAGAGGTTTCATGAGAGGTCTCGTGAGAGATGTCATGAGAGGTCTCGTGAGAGATGTCATGAGAGAGATTTCGTGAGAGGTCTGGTGACAGATTTCATGAGTGATTTCAAGAGAGTATTGGTGAGAGTTCTGCTTAGATGACCCACCTTGGAAGAATGCTTTTCAACGACACTCCGTACGATTGGCTACGAAGCGGTTTTCTTTCACGTAACTATTCCTTTAAATCGGTTTGACGGAGGGGAATTGGAACGAGGTCATTGGTTTCTCCTTAAAGAATAGAATGTTGGGGAACAGTTTGACGGCATCTTAAGGAGTCTTCTCTCATGAGAGGAAGTTGAAGCATTTAATTTGGTATTCGGCTCTTCGGGAATATTGTGACGGCATCGGTAAAAGTGATGCACCGTTCATCTCTCATGAGAGCTATCGAAACTTAGAAGTTTTCTCTCGTGAGAGGCGGTCGAAGCGTCAATAAAAGGTTCCGGCTATTCGGAAATATTTTGACGGCATCGTCAAAAGTGGTGCGACGGTCATCTCTCATGAGAGGTCTCATGAGAGTTGTCGTGAGAGGTTTCATGAGAGGTCTCGTGAGAGATGTCATGAGAGGTTTCATGAGAGGTCTCGTGAGAGATGTCATGAGAGGTCTCGTGAGAGATGTCATGAGAGGTCTCGTGAGAGATGTCATGAGAGGTTTCATGAGAGGTCTCGTGAGAGATGTCATGAGAGGTCTCGTGAGAGATGTCATGAGAGGTCTCGTGAGAGATTTCATGAGTGATTTCAAGAGAGTATTGGTGAGAGTTCTGCTTAGATGACCCACCTTGGAAAAATGCTTTTCAACGACACTCCGTACGATTGGCTACGAAGCGGTTTTCTTTCACGTAACTATTCCTTTAAATCGGTTTGACGGAGGGGAATTGGAACGAGGTCATTGGTTTCTCCTTAAAGAATAGAATGTTGGGGAACAGTTTGACGGCATCTTAAGGAGTCTTCTCTCATGAGAGGAAGTTGAAGCATTTAATTTGGTATTCGGCTCTTCGGGAATATTGTGACGGCATCGGTAAAAGTGATGCACCGTTCATCTCTCATGAGAGCTATCGAAACTTAGAAGTTTTCTCTCGTGAGAGGCGGTCGAAGCGTCAATAAAAGGTTCCGGCTATTCGGAAATATTTTGACGGCATCGTCAAAAGTGGTGCGACGGTCATCTCTCATGAGAGGTCTCATGAGAGTTGTCGTGAGAGGTTTCATGAGAGGTCTCGTGAGAGATGTCATGAGAGGTTTCATGAGAGGTCTCGTGAGAGATGTCATGAGAGGTCTCGTGAGAGGTTTCATGAGAGGTTTCGTGAGAGATGTCATGAGAGGTTTCATGAGAGGTCTCGTGAGAGATGTCATGAGAGGTCTCGTGAGAGATGTCATGAGAGGTCTCGTGAGAGATGTCATGAGAGGTCTCGTGAGAGATTTCATGAGTGATTTCAAGAGAGTATTGGTGAGAGTTCTGCTTAGATGACCCACCTTGGAAGAATGCTTTTCAACGACACTCCGTACGATTGGCTACGAAGCGGTTTTCTTTCACGTAACTATTCCTTTAAATCGGTTTGACGGAGGGGAATTGGAACGAGGTCATTGGTTTCTCCTTAAAGAATAGAATGTTGGGGAACAGTTTGACGGCATCTTAAGGAGTCTTCTCTCATGAGAGGAAGTTGAAGCATTTAATTTGGTATTCGGCTCTTCGGGAATATTGTGACGGCATCGGTAAAAGTGATGCACCGTTCATCTCTCATGAGAGCTATTGAAACTTAGAAGTTTTCTCTCGTGAGAGGCGGTCGAAGCGTCAATAAAAGGTTCCGGCTATTCGGAAATATTTTGACGGCATCGTCAAAAGTGGTGCGACGGTCATCTCTCATGAGAGGTCTCATGAGAGTTGTCGTGAGAGGTTTCATGAGAGGTCTCGTGAGAGATGTCATGAGAGGTTTCATGAGAGGTCTCGTGAGAGATGTCATGAGAGGTCTCGTGAGAGGTTTCATGAGAGGTCTCGTGAGAGATGTCATGAGAGGTTTCATGAGAGGTCTCGTGAGAGATGTCATGAGAGGTCTCGTGAGAGATGTCATGAGAGGTCTCGTGAGAGATTTCATGAGTGATTTCAAGAGAGTATTGGTGAGAGTTCTGCTTAGATGACCCACCTTGGAAGAATGCTTTTCAACGACACTCCGTACGATTGGCTACGAAGCGGTTTTCTTTCACGTAACTATTTCTTTAAATCGGTTTGACGGAGGGGAATTGGAACGAGGTCATTGGTTTCTCCTTAAAGAATAGAATGTTGGGGAACAGTTTGACGGCATCTTAAGGAGTCTTCTCTCATGAGAGGAAGTTGAAGCATTTAATTTGGTATTCGGCTCTTCGGGAATATTGTGACGGCATCGGTAAAAGTGATGCACCGTTCATCTCTCATGAGAGCTATCGAAACTTATAAGTTTTCTCTCGTGAGAGGCGGTCGAAGCGTCAATAAAAGGTTCCGGCTATTCGGAAATATTTTGACGGGATCGTCAAAAGTGGTGCGACGGTCATCTCTAATGAGAGGTCTCATGAGAGTTGTCTAAGAGGTTTCATGAGAGATCTCGTGAGAGATGTCATGAGAGGTCTGGTGAGAGGGTTCATGAGAGGTTTCGTGAGAGGTCTTGTGAGAGATTTCATGAGTGATTTCAAGAGAGTATTGGTGAGAGTTCTGCTTAGATGACCCACCTTGGAAGAATGCTTTTCAACGACACTCCGTACGATTGGCTACGAAGCGGTTTTCTTTCACGTAACTATTCCTTTAAATCGGTTTGACGGAGGGGAATTGGAACGAGGTCATTGGTTTCTCCTTAAAGAATAGAATGTTGGGGAACAGTTTGACGGCATCTTAAGGAGTCTTCTCTCATGAGAGGAAGTTGAAGCATTTAATTTGGTATTCGGCTCTTCGGGAATATTGTGACGGCATCGGTAAAAGTGATGCACCGTTCATCTCTCATGAGAGCTATCGAAACTTAGAAGTTTTCTCTCGTGAGAGGCGGTCGAAGCGTCAATAAAAGGTTCCGGCTATTCGGAAATATTTTGACGGCATCGTCAAAAGTGGTGCGACGGTCATCTCTCATGAGAGGTCTCATGAGAGTTGTCGTGAGAGGTTTCATGAGAGGTCTCGTGAGAGATGTCATGAGAGGTTTCATGAGAGGTCTCGTGAGAGATGTCATGAGAGGTCTGGTGAGAGAGTTCATGAGAGGTCTCGTGAGAGATGTCATGAGAGGTCTCGTGAGAGATGTCATGAGAGAGATTTCGTGAGAGGTCTGGTGACAGATTTCATGAGTGATTTCAAGAGAGTATTGGTGAGAGTTCTGCTTAGATGACCCACCTTGGAAGAATGCTTTTCAACGACACTCCGTACGATTGGCTCACGAAGCGGTTTTCTTTCACGTAACTATTCCTTTAAATCGGTTTGACGGAGGGGAATTGGAACGAGGTCATTGGTTTCTCCTTAAAGAATAGAATGTTGGGGAACAGTTTGACGGCATCTTAAGGAGTCTTCTCTCATGAGAGGAAGTTGAAGCATTTAATTTGGTATTCGGCTCTTCGGGAATATTGTGACGGCATCGGTAAAAGTGATGCACCGTTCATCTCTCATGAGAGCTATCGAAACTTAGAAGTTTTCTCTCGTGAGAGGCGGTCGAAGCGTCAATAAAAGGTTCCGGCTATTCGGAAATATTTTGACGGCATCGTCAAAAGTGGTGCGACGGTCATCTCTCATGAGAGGTCTCATGAGAGTTGTCGTGAGAGGTTTCATGAGAGGTCTCGTGAGAGATGTCATGAGAGGTTTCATGAGAGGTCTCGTGAGAGATGTCATGAGAGGTCTCGTGAGAGATGTCATGAGAGGTCTCGTGAGATATGTCATGAGAGGTTTCATGAGAGGTCTCGTGAGAGATGTCATGAGAGGTCTCGTGAGAGATGTCATGAGAGGTCTCGTGAGAGATTTCATGAGTGATTTCAAGAGAGTATTGGTGAGAGTTCTGCTTAGATGACCCACCTTGGAAGAATGCTTTTCAACGACACTCCGTACGATTGGCTACGAAGCGGTTTTCTTTCACGTAACTATTCCTTTAAATCGGTTTGACGGAGGGGAATTGGAACGAGGTCATTGGTTTCTCCTTAAAGAATAGAATGTTGGGGAACAGTTTGACGGCATCTTAAGGAGTCTTCTCTCATGAGAGGAAGTTGAAGCATTTAATTTGGTTTTCGGCTCTTCGGGAATATTGTGACGGCATCGGTAAAAGTGATGCACCGTTCATCTCTCATGAGAGCTATCGAAACTTAGAAGTTTTCTCTCGTGAGAGGCGGTCGAAGCGTCAATAAAAGGTTCCGGCTATTCGGAAATATTTTGACGGCATCGTCAAAAGTGGTGCGACGGTCATCTCTCATGAGAGGTCTCATGAGAGTTGTCGTGAGAGGTTTCATGAGAGGTCTCGTGAGAGATGTCATGAGAGGTTTCATGAGAGGTCTCGTGAGAGATGTCATGAGAGGTCTCGTGAGAGGTTTCATGAGAGGTCTCGTGAGAGATGTCATGAGAGGTTTCATGAGAGGTCTCGTGAGAGATGTCATGAGAGGTCTCGTGAGAGATGTCATGAGAGGTCTCGTGAGAGATTTCATGAGTGATTTCAAGAGAGTATTGGTGAGAGTTCTGCTTAGATGACCCACCTTGGAAGAATGCTTTTCAACGACACTCCGTACGATTGGCTACGAAGCGGTTTTCTTTCACGTAACTATTCCTTTAAATCGGTTTGACGGAGGGGAATTGGAACGAGGTCATTGGTTTCTCCTTAAAGAATAGAATGTTGGGGAACAGTTTGACGGCATCTTAAGGAGTCTTCTCTCATGAGAGGAAGTTGAAGCATTTAATTTGGTTTTCGGCTCTTCGGGAATATTGTGACGGCATCGGTAAAAGTGATGCACCGTTCATCTCTCATGAGAGCTATCGAAACTTAGAAGTTTTCTCTCGTGAGAGGCGGTCGAAGCGTCAATAAAAGGTTCCGGCTATTCGGAAATATTTTGACGGCATCGTCAAAAGTGGTGCGACGGTCATCTCTCATGAGAGGTCTCATGAGAGTTGTCGTGAGAGGTTTCATGAGAGGTCTCGTGAGAGATGTCATGAGAGGTTTCATGAGAGGTCTCGTGAGAGATGTCATGAGAGGTCTCGTGAGAGGTTTCATGAGAGGTCTCGTGAGAGATGTCATGAGAGGTTTCATGAGAGGTCTCGTGAGAGATGTCATGAGAGGTCTCGTGAGAGATGTCATGAGAGGTCTCGTGAGAGATTTCATGAGTGATTTCAAGAGAGTATTGGTGAGAGTTCTGCTTAGATGACCCACCTTGGAAGAATGCTTTTCAACGACACTCCGTACGATTGGCTACGAAGCGGTTTTCTTTCACGTAACTATTCCTTTAAATCGGTTTGACGGAGGGGAATTGGAACGAGGTCATTGGTTTCTCCTTAAAGAATAGAATGTTGGGGAACAGTTTGACGGCATCTTAAGGAGTCTTCTCTCATGAGAGGAAGTTGAAGCATTTAATTTGGTATTCGGCTCTTCGGGAATATTGTGACGGCATCGGTAAAAGTGATGCACCGTTCATCTCTCATGAGAGCTATCGAAACTTAGAAGTTTTCTCTCGTGAGAGGCGGTCGAAGCGTCAATAAAAGGTTCCGGCTATTCGGAAATATTTTGACGGCATCGTCAAAAGTGGTGCGACGGTCATCTCTCATGAGAGGTCTCATGAGAGTTGTCGTGAGAGGTTTCATGAGAGGTCTCGTGAGAGATGTCATGAGAGGTTTCATGAGAGGTCTCGTGAGAGATGTCATGAGAGGTCTCGTGAGAGATGTCATGAGAGGTCTCGTGAGAGATGTCATGAGAGGTTTCATGAGAGGTCTCGTGAGAGATGTCATGAGAGGTCTCGTGAGAGATGTCATGAGAGGTCTCGTGAGAGATTTCATGAGTGATTTCAAGAGAGTATTGGTGAGAGTTCTGCTTAGATGACCCACCTTGGAAGAATGCTTTTCAACGACACTCCGTACGATTGGCTACGAAGCGGTTTTCTTTCACGTAACTATTCCTTTAAATCGGTTTGACGGAGGGGAATTGGAACGAGGTCATTGGTTTCTCCTTAAAGAATAGAATGTTGGGGAACAGTTTGACGGCATCTTAAGGAGTCTTCTCTCATGAGAGGAAGTTGAAGCATTTAATTTGGTTTTCGGCTCTTCGGGAATATTGTGACGGCATCGGTAAAAGTGATGCACCGTTCATCTCTCATGAGAGCTATCGAAACTTAGAAGTTTTCTCTCGTGAGAGGCGGTCGAAGCGTCAATAAAAGGTTCCGGCTATTCGGAAATATTTTGACGGCATCGTCAAAAGTGGTGCGACGGTCATCTCTCATGAGAGGTCTCATGAGAGTTGTCGTGAGAGGTTTCATGAGAGGTCTCGTGAGAGATGTCATGAGAGGTTTCATGAGAGGTCTCGTGAGAGATGTCATGAGAGGTCTCGTGAGAGGTTTCATGAGAGGTCTCGTGAGAGATGTCATGAGAGGTTTCATGAGAGGTCTCGTGAGAGATGTCATGAGAGGTCTCGTGAGAGATGTCATGAGAGGTCTCGTGAGAGATTTCATGAGTGATTTCAAGAGAGTATTGGTGAGAGTTCTGCTTAGATGACCCACCTTGGAAGAATGCTTTTCAACGACACTCCGTACGATTGGCTACGAAGCGGTTTTCTTTCACGTAACTATTCCTTTAAATCGGTTTGACGGAGGGGAATTGGAACGAGGTCATTGGTTTCTCCTTAAAGAATAGAATGTTGGGGAACAGTTTGACGGCATCTTAAGGAGTCTTCTCTCATGAGAGGAAGTTGAAGCATTTAATTTGGTTTTCGGCTCTTCGGGAATATTGTGACGGCATCGGTAAAAGTGATGCACCGTTCATCTCTCATGAGAGCTATCGAAACTTAGAAGTTTTCTCTCGTGAGAGGCGGTCGAAGCGTCAATAAAAGGTTCCGGCTATTCGGAAATATTTTGACGGCATCGTCAAAAGTGGTGCGACGGTCATCTCTCATGAGAGGTCTCATGAGAGTTGTCGTGAGAGGTTTCATGAGAGGTCTCGTGAGAGATGTCATGAGAGGTTTCATGAGAGGTCTCGTGAGAGATGTCATGAGAGGTCTCGTGAGAGGTTTCATGAGAGGTCTCGTGAGAGATGTCATGAGAGGTTTCATGAGAGGTCTCGTGAGAGATGTCATGAGAGGTCTCGTGAGAGATGTCATGAGAGGTCTCGTGAGAGATTTCATGAGTGATTTCAAGAGAGTATTGGTGAGAGTTCTGCTTAGATGACCCACCTTGGAAGAATGCTTTTCAACGACACTCCGTACGATTGGCTACGAAGCGGTTTTCTTTCACGTAACTATTCCTTTAAATCGGTTTGACGGAGGGGAATTGGAACGAGGTCATTGGTTTCTCCTTAAAGAATAGAATGTTGGGGAACAGTTTGACGGCATCTTAAGGAGTCTTCTCTCATGAGAGGAAGTTGAAGCATTTAATTTGGTTTTCGGCTCTTCGGGAATATTGTGACGGCATCGGTAAAAGTGATGCACCGTTCATCTCTCATGAGAGCTATCGAAACTTAGAAGTTTTCTCTCGTGAGAGGCGGTCGAAGCGTCAATAAAAGGTTCCGGCTATTCGGAAATATTTTGACGGCATCGTCAAAAGTGGTGCGACGGTCATCTCTCATGAGAGGTCTCATGAGAGTTGTCGTGAGAGGTTTCATGAGAGGTCTCGTGAGAGATGTCATGAGAGGTTTCATGAGAGGTCTCGTGAGAGATGTCATGAGAGGTCTCGTGAGAGGTTTCATGAGAGGTCTCGTGAGAGATGTCATGAGAGGTTTCATGAGAGGTCTCGTGAGAGATGTCATGAGAGGTCTCGTGAGAGATGTCATGAGAGGTCTCGTGAGAGATTTCATGAGTGATTTCAAGAGAGTATTGGTGAGAGTTCTGCTTAGATGACCCACCTTGGAAGAATGCTTTTCAACGACACTCCGTACGATTGGCTACGAAGCGGTTTTCTTTCACGTAACTATTCCTTTAAATCGGTTTGACGGAGGGGAATTGGAACGAGGTCATTGGTTTCTCCTTAAAGAATAGAATGTTGGGGAACAGTTTGACGGCATCTTAAGGAGTCTTCTCTCATGAGAGGAAGTTGAAGCATTTAATTTGGTATTCGGCTCTTCGGGAATATTGTGACGGCATCGGTAAAAGTGATGCACCGTTCATCTCTCATGAGAGCTATCGAAACTTAGAAGTTTTCTCTCGTGAGAGGCGGTCGAAGCGTCAATAAAAGGTTCCGGCTATTCGGAAATATTTTGACGGCATCGTCAAAAGTGGTGCGACGGTCATCTCTCATGAGAGGTCTCATGAGAGTTGTCGTGAGAGGTTTCATGAGAGGTCTCGTGAGAGATGTCATGAGAGGTTTCATGAAAGGTCTCGTGAGAGATGTCATGAGAGGTCTCGTGAGAGATGTCATGAGAGGTCTCGTGAGAGATGTCATGAGAGGTTTCATGAGAGGTCTCGTGAGAGATGTCATGAGAGGTCTCGTGAGAGATGTCATGAGAGGTCTCGTGAGAGATTTCATGAGTGATTTCAAGAGAGTATTGGTGAGAGTTCTGCTTAGATGACCCACCTTGGAAGAATGCTTTTCAACGACACTCCGTACGATTGGCTACGAAGCGGTTTTCTTTCACGTAACTATTCCTTTAAATCGGTTTGACGGAGGGGAATTGGAACGAGGTCATTGGTTTCTCCTTAAAGAATAGAATGTTGGGGAACAGTTTGACGGCATCTTAAGGAGTCTTCTCTCATGAGAGGAAGTTGAAGCATTTAATTTGGTATTCGGCTCTTCGGGAATATTGTGACGGCATCGGTAAAAGTGATGCACCGTTCATCTCTCATGAGAGCTATCGAAACTTAGAAGTTTTCTCTCGTGAGAGGCGGTCGAAGCGTCAATAAAAGGTTCCGGCTATTCGGAAATATTTTGACGGCATCGTCAAAAGTGGTGCGACGGTCATCTCTCATGAGAGGTCTCATGAGAGTTGTCGTGAGAGGTTTCATGAGAGGTCTCGTGAGAGATGTCATGAGAGGTTTCATGAAAGGTCTCGTGAGAGATGTCATGAGAGGTCTCGTGAGAGATGTCATGAGAGGTCTCGTGAGAGATGTCATGAGAGGTTTCATGAGAGGTCTCGTGAGAGATGTCATGAGAGGTCTCGTGAGAGATGTCATGAGAGGTCTCGTGAGAGATTTCATGAGTGATTTCAAGAGAGTATTGGTGAGAGTTCTGCTTAGATGACCCACCTTGGAAGAATGCTTTTCAACGACACTCCGTACGATTGGCTACGAAGCGGTTTTCTTTCACGTAACTATTCCTTTAAATCGGTTTGACGGAGGGGAATTGGAACGAGGTCATTGGTTTCTCCTTAAAGAATAGAATGTTGGGGAACAGTTTGACGGCATCTTAAGGAGTCTTCTCTCATGAGAGGAAGTTGAAGCATTTAATTTGGTATTCGGCTCTTCGGGAATATTGTGACGGCATCGGTAAAAGTGATGCACCGTTCATCTCTCATGAGAGCTATCGAAACTTAGAAGTTTTCTCTCGTGAGAGGCGGTCGAAGCGTCAATAAAAGGTTCCGGCTATTCGGAAATATTTTGACGGCATCGTCAAAAGTGGTGCGACGGTCATCTCTCATGAGAGGTCTCATGAGAGTTGTCGTGAGAGGTTTCATGAGAGGTCTCGTGAGAGATGTCATGAGAGGTTTCATGAGAGGTCTCGTGAGAGATGTCATGAGAGGTCTCGTGAGAGATGTCATGAGAGGTCTCGTGAGAGATGTCATGAGAGGTTTCATGAGAGGTCTCGTGAGAGATGTCATGAGAGGTCTCGTGAGAGATGTCATGAGAGGTCTCGTGAGAGATGTCATGAGAGGTCTCGTGAGAGATTTCATGAGTGATTTCAAGAGAGTATTGGTGAGAGTTCTGCTTAGATGACCCACCTTGGAAGAATGCTTTTCAACGACACTCCGTACGATTGGCTACGAAGCGGTTTTCTTTCACGTAACTATTCCTTTAAATCGGTTTGACGGAGGGGAATTGGAACGAGGTCATTGGTTTCTCCTTAAAGAATAGAATGTTGGGGAACAGTTTGACGGCATCTTAAGGAGTCTTCTCTCATGAGAGGAAGTTGAAGCATTTAATTTGGTATTCGGCTCTTCGGGAATATTGTGACGGCATCGGTAAAAGTGATGCACCGTTCATCTCTCATGAGAGCTATCGAAACTTAGAAGTTTTCTCTCGTGAGAGGCGGTCGAAGCGTCAATAAAAGGTTCCGGCTATTCGGAAATATTTTGACGGCATCGTCAAAAGTGGTGCGACGGTCATCTCTCATGAGAGGTCTCATGAGAGTTGTCGTGAGAGGTTTCATGAGAGGTCTCGTGAGAGATGTCATGAGAGGTTTCATGAGAGGTCTCGTGAGAGATGTCATGAGAGGTCTCGTGAGAGATGTCATGAGAGGTCTCGTGAGAGATTTCATGAGTGATTTCAAGAGAGTATTGGTGAGAGTTCTGCTTAGATGACCCACCTTGGAAGAATGCTTTTCAACGACACTCCGTACGATTGGCTACGAAGCGGTTTTCTTTCACGTAACTATTCCTTTAAATCGGTTTGACGGAGGGGAATTGGAACGAGGTCATTGGTTTCTCCTTAAAGAATAGAATGTTGGGGAACAGTTTGACGGCATCTTAAGGAGTCTTCTCTCATGAGAGGAAGTTGAAGCATTTAATTTGGTATTCGGCTCTTCGGGAATATTGTGACGGCATCGGTAAAAGTGATGCACCGTTCATCTCTCATGAGAGCTATCAAAACTTAGAAGTTTTCTCTCGTGAGAGGCGGTCGAAGCGTCAATAAAAGGTTCCGGCTATTCGGAAATATTTTGACGGCATCGTCAAAAGTGGTGCGACGGTCATCTCTCATGAGAGGTCTCATGAGAGTTGTCGTGAGAGGTTTCATGAGAGGTCTCGTGAGAGATGTCATGAGAGGTCTCGTGAGAGGTTTCATGAGAGGTCTCGTGAGAGATGTCATGAGAGGTTTCATGAGAGGTCTCGTGAGAGATGTCATGAGAGGTCTCGTGAGAGATGTCATGAGAGGTCTCGTGAGAGATTTCATGAGTGATTTCAAGAGAGTATTGGTGAGAGTTCTGCTTAGATGACCCACCTTGGAAGAATGCTTTTCAACGACACTCCGTACGATTGGCTACGAAGCGGTTTTCTTTCACGTAACTATTTCTTTAAATCGGTTTGACGGAGGGGAATTGGAACGAGGTCATTGGTTTCTCCTTAAAGAATAGAATGTTGGGGAACAGTTTGACGGCATCTTAAGGAGTCTTCTCTCATGAGAGGAAGTTGAAGCATTTAATTTGGTATTCAGCTCTTCGGGAATATTGTGACGGCATCGGTAAAAGTGATGCACCGTTCATCTCTCATGAGAGCTATCGAAACTTAGAAGTTTTCTCTCGTGAGAGGCGGTCGAAGCGTCAATAAAAGGTTCCGGCTATTCGGAAATATTTTGACGGCATCGTCAAAAGTGGTGCGACGGTCATCTCTCATGAGAGGTCTCATGAGAGTTGTCGTGAGAGGTTTCATGAGAGATCTCGTGAGAGATGTCATGAGAGGTCTGGTGAGAGGGTTCATGAGAGGTTTCGTGAGAGGTCTTGTGAGAGATTTCATGAGTGATTTCAAGAGAGTATTGGTGAGAGTTCTGCTTAGATGACCCACCTTGGAAGAATGCTTTTCAACGACACTCCGTACGATTGGCTACGAAGCGGTTTTCTTTCACGTAACTATTCCTTTAAATCGGTTTGACGGAGGGGAATTGGAACGAGGTCATTGGTTTCTCCTTAAAGAATAGAATGTTGGGGAACAGTTTGACGGCATCTTAAGGAGTCTTCTCTCATGAGAGGAAGTTGAAGCATTTAATTTGGTATTCGGCTCTTCGGGAATATTGTGACGGCATCGGTAAAAGTGATGCACCGTTCATCTCTCATGAGAGCTATCGAAACTTAGAAGTTTTCTCTCGTGAGAGGCGGTCGAAGCGTCAATAAAAGGTTCCGGCTATTCGGAAATATTTTGACGGCATCGTCAAAAGTGGTGCGACGGTCATCTCTCATGAGAGGTCTCATGAGAGTTGTCGTGAGAGGTTTCATGAGAGGTCTCGTGAGAGATGTCATGAGAGGTTTCATGAGAGGTCTCGTGAGAGATGTCATGAGAGGTCTCGTGAGAGGTCTCGTGAGAGATGTCATGAGAGGTTTCATGAGAGGTCTCGTGAGAGATGTCATGAGAGAGATTTCGTGAGAGGTCTGGTGACAGATTTCATGAGTGATTTCAAGAGAGTATTGGTGAGAGTTCTGCTTAGATGACCCACCTTGGAAGAATGCTTTTCAACGACACTCCGTACGATTGGCTACGAAGCGGTTTTCTTTCACGTAACTATTCCTTTAAATCGGTTTGACGGAGGGGAATTGGAACGAGGTCATTGGTTTCTCCTTAAAGAATAGAATGTTGGGGAACAGTTTGACGGCATCTTAAGGAGTCTTCTCTCATGAGAGGAAGTTGAAGCATTTAATTTGGTATTCGGCTCTTCGGGAATATTGTGACGGCATCGGTAAAAGTGATGCACCGTTCATCTCTCATGAGAGCTATCGAAACTTAGAAGTTTTCTCTCGTGAGAGGCGGTCGAAGCGTCAATAAAAGGTTCCGGCTATTCGGAAATATTTTGACGGCATCGTCAAAAGTGGTGCGACGGTCATCTCTCATGAGAGGTCTCATGAGAGTTGTCGTGAGAGGTTTCATGAGAGATCTCGTGAGAGATGTCATGAGAGGTCTGGTGAGAGGGTTCATGAGAGGTTTCGTGAGAGGTCTTGTGAGAGATTTCATGAGTGATTTCAAGAGAGTATTGGTGAGAGTTCTGCTTAGATGACCCACCTTGGAAGAATGCTTTTCAACGACACTCCGTACGATTGGCTACGAAGCGGTTTTCTTTCACGTAACTATTCCTTTAAATCGGTTTGACGGAGGGGAATTGGAACGAGGTCATTGGTTTCTCCTTAAAGAATAGAATGTTGGGGAACAGTTTGACGGCATCTTAAGGAGTCTTCTCTCATGAGAGGAAGTTGAAGCATTTAATTTGGTATTCGGCTCTTCGGGAATATTGTGACGGCATCGGTAAAAGTGATGCACCGTTCATCTCTCATGAGAGCTATCGAAACTTAGAAGTTTTCTCTCGTGAGAGGCGGTCGAAGCGTCAATAAAAGGTTCCGGCTATTCGGAAATATTTTGACGGCATCGTCAAAAGTGGTGCGACGGTCATCTCTCATGAGAGGTCTCATGAGAGTTGTCGTGAGAGGTTTCATGAGAGGTCTCGTGAGAGATGTCATGAGAGGTTTCATGAGAGGTCTCGTGAGAGATGTCGTGAGAGGTCTCGTGAGAGATGTCATGAGAGGTCTGGTGAGAGAGTTCATGAGAGGTCTGGTGAGAGATGTCATGAGAGGTCTCGTGAGAGATGTCATGAGAGAGATTTCGTGAGAGGTCTGGTGACAGATTTCATGAGTGATTTCAAGAGAGTATTGGTGAGAGTTCTGCTTAGATGACCCACCTTGGAAGAATGCTTTTCAACGACACTCCGTACGATTGGCTACGAAGCGGTTTTCTTTCACGTAACTATTCCTTTAAATCGGTTTGACGGAGGGGAATTGGAACGAGGTCATTGGTTTCTCCTTAAAGAATAGAATGTTGGGGAACAGTTTGACGGCATCTTAAGGAGTCTTCTCTCATGAGAGGAAGTTGAAGCATTTAATTTGGTATTCGGCTCTTCGGGAATATTGTGACGGCATCGGTAAAAGTGATGCACCGTTCATCTCTCATGAGAGCTATCGAAACTTAGAAGTTTTCTCTCGTGAGAGGCGGTCGAAGCGTCAATAAAAGGTTCCGGCTATTCGGAAATATTTTGACGGCATCGTCAAAAGTGGTGCGACGGTCATCTCTCATGAGAGGTCTCATGAGAGTTGTCGTGAGAGGTTTCATGAGAGATCTCGTGAGAGATGTCATGAGAGGTTTCATGAGAGGTCTCGTGAGAGATGTCGTGAGAGGTCTCGTGAGAGATGTCATGAGAGGTCTGGTGAGAGAGTTCATGAGAGGTCTGGTGAGAGATGTCATGAGAGGTCTCGTGAGAGATGTCATGAGAGAGATTTCGTGAGAGGTCTGGTGACAGATTTCATGAGTGATTTCAAGAGAGTATTGGTGAGAGTTCTGCTTAGATGACCCACCTTGGAAGAATGCTTTTCAACGACACTCCGTACGATTGGCAACGAAGCGGTTTTCTTTCACGTAACTATTCCTTTAAATCGGTTTGACGGAGGGGAATTGGAACGAGGTCATTGGTTTCTCCTTAAAGAATAGAATGTTGGGGAACAGTTTGACGGCATCTTAAGGAGTCTTCTCTCATGAGAGGAAGTTGAAGCATTTAATTTGGTATTCGGCTCTTCGGGAATATTGTGACGGCATCGGTAAAAGTGATGCACCGTTCATCTCTCATGAGAGCTATCGAAACTTAGAAGTTTTCTCTCGTGAGAGGCGGTCGAAGCGTCAATAAAAGGTTCCGGCTATTCGGAAATATTTTGACGGCATCGTCAAAAGTGGTGCGACGGTCATCTCTCATGAGAGGTCTCATGAGAGTTGTCGTGAGAGGTTTCATGAGAGATCTCGTGAGAGATGTCATGAGAGGTCTCGTGAGAGATGTCATGAGAGAGATTTCGTGAGAGGTCTGGTGACAGATTTCATGAGTGATTTCAAGAGAGTATTGGTGAGAGTTCTGCTTAGATGACCCACCTTGGAAGAATGCTTTTCAACGACACTCCGTACGATTGGCAACGAAGCGGTTTTCTTTCACGTAACTATTCCTTTAAATCGGTTTGACGGAGGGGAATTGGAACGAGGTCATTGGTTTCTCCTTAAAGAATAGAATGTTGGGGAACAGTTTGACGGCATCTTAAGGAGTCTTCTCTCATGAGAGGAAGTTGAAGCATTTAATTTGGTATTCGGCTCTTCGGGAATATTGTGACGGCATCGGTAAAAGTGATGCACCGTTCATCTCTCATGAGAGCTATCGAAACTTAGAAGTTTTCTCTCGTGAGAGGCGGTCGAAGCGTCAATAAAAGGTTCCGGCTATTCGGAAATATTTTGACGGCATCGTCAAAAGTGGTGCGACGGTCATCTCTCATGAGAGGTCTCATGAGAGTTGTCGTGAGAGATTTCATGAGAGGTCTCGTGAGAGATGTCATGAGAGGTTTCATGAGAGGTCTCGTGAGAGATGTCATGAGAGGTCTCGTGAGAGATGTCATGAGAGGTCTCGTGAGAGATGTCATGAGAGGTCTGGTGAGAGATGTCATGAGAGGTCTCGTGAGAGATGTCATGAGAGAGATTTCGTGAGAGGTCTGGTGACAGATTTCATGAGTGATTTCAAGAGAGTATTGGTGAGAGTTCTGCTTAGATGACCCACCTTGGAAGAATGCTTTTCAACGACACTCCGTACGATTGGCTACGAAGCGGTTTTCTTTCACGTAACTATTCCTTTAAATCGGTTTGACGGAGGGGAATTGGAACGAGGTCATTGGTTTCTCCTTAAAGAATAGAATGTTGGGGAACAGTTTGACGGCATCTTAAGGAGTCTTCTCTCATGAGAGGAAGTTGAAGCATTTAATTTGGTATTCGGCTCTTCGGGAATATTGTGACGGCATCGGTAAAAGTGATGCACCGTTCATCTCTCATGAGAGCTATCGAAACTTAGAAGTTTTCTCTCGTGAGAGGCGGTCGAAGCGTCAATAAAAGGTTCCGGCTATTCGGAAATATTTTGACGGCATCGTCAAAAGTGGTGCGACGGTCATCTCTCATGAGAGGTCTCATGAGAGTTGTCGTGAGAGGTTTCATGAGAGGTCTCGTGAGAGATGTCATGAGAGGTTTCATGAGAGGTCTCGTGAGAGATGTCATGAGAGGTCTGGTGAGAGAGTTCATGAGAGGTCTGGTGAGAGAGTTCATGAGAGGTCTGGTGAGAGATGTCATGAGAGGTCTCGTGAGAGATGTCATGAGAGAGATTTCGTGAGAGGTCTGGTGACAGATTTCATGAGTGATTTCAAGAGAGTATTGGTGAGAGTTCTGCTTAGATGACCCACCTTGGAAGAATGCTTTTCAACGACACTCCGTACGATTGGCTACGAAGCGGTTTTCTTTCACGTAACTATTCCTTTAAATCGGTTTGACGGGGGGGAATTGGAACGAGGTCATTGGTTTCTCCTTAAAGAATAGAATGTTGGGGAACAGTTTGACGGCATCTTAAGGAGTCTTCTCTCATGAGAGGAAGTTGAAGCATTTAATTTGGTATTCGGCTCTTCGGGAATATTGTGACGGCATCGGTAAAAGTGATGCACCGTTCATCTCTCATGAGAGCTATCGAAACTTAGAAGTTTTCTCTCGTGAGAGGCGGTCGAAGCGTCAATAAAAGGTTCCGGCTATTCGGAAATATTTTGACGGCATCGTCAAAAGTGGTGCGACGGTCATCTCTCATGAGAGGTCTCATGAGAGTTGTCGTGAGAGGTTTCATGAGAGGTCTCGTGAGAGATGTCATGAGAGGTTTCATGAGAGGTCTCGTGAGAGATGTCGTGAGAGGTCTGGTGAGAGAGTTCATGAGAGGTCTGGTGAGAGATGTCATGAGAGGTCTCGTGAGAGATGTCATGAGAGAGATTTCGTGAGAGGTCTGGTGACAGATTTCATGAGTGATTTGAAGAGAGTATTGGTGAGAGTTCTGCTTAGATGACCCACCTTGGAAGAATGCTTTTCAACGACACTCCGTACGATTGGCTACGAAGCGGTTTTCTTTCACGTAACTATTCCTTTAAATCGGTTTGACGGAGGGGAATTGGAACGAGGTCATTGGTTTCTCCTTAAAGAATAGAATGTTGGGGAACAGTTTGACGGCATCTTAAGGAGTCTTCTCTCATGAGAGGAAGTTGAAGCATTTAATTTGGTATTCGGCTCTTCGGGAATATTGTGACGGCATCGGTAAAAGTGATGCACCGTTCATCTCTCATGAGAGCTATCGAAACTTAGAAGTTTTCTCTCGTGAGAGGCGGTCGAAGCGTCAATAAAAGGTTCCGGCTATTCGGAAATATTTTGACGGCATCGTCAAAAGTGGTGCGACGGTCATCTCTCATGAGAGGTCTCATGAGAGTTGTCGTGAGAGGTTTCATGAGAGATCTCGTGAGAGATGTCATGAGAGGTCTCGTGAGAGATGTCATGAGAGAGATTTCGTGAGAGGTCTGGTGACAGATTTCATGAGTGATTTCAAGAGAGTATTGGTGAGAGTTCTGCTTAGATGACCCACCTTGGAAGAATGCTTTTCAACGACACTCCGTACGATTGGCTACGAAGCGGTTTTCTTTCACGTAACTATTCCTTTAAATCGGTTTGACGGAGGGGAATTGGAACGAGGTCATTGGTTTCTCCTTAAAGAATAGAATGTTGGGGAACAGTTTGACGGCATCTTAAGGAGTCTTCTCTCATGAGAGGAAGTTGAAGCATTTAATTTGGTATTCGGCTCTTCGGGAATATTGTGACGGCATCGGTAAAAGTGATGCACCGTTCATCTCTCATGAGAGCTATCGAAACTTAGAAGTTTTCTCTCGTGAGAGGCGGTCGAAGCGTCAATAAAAGGTTCCGGCTATTCGGAAATATTTTGACGGCATCGTCAAAAGTGGTGCGACGGTCATCTCTCATGAGAGGTCTCATGAGAGTTGTCGTGAGAGGTTTCATGAGAGGTCTCGTGAGAGATGTCATGAGAGGTTTCATGAGAGGTCTCGTGAGAGATGTCGTGAGAGGTCTGGTGAGAGATTTCATGAGTGATTTCAAGAGAGTATTGGTGAGAGTTCTGCTTAGATGACCCACCTTGGAAGAATGCTTTTCAACGACACTCCGTACGATTGGCTACGAAGCGGTTTTCTTTCACGTAACTATTCCTTTAAATCGGTTTGACGGAGGGGAATTGGAACGAGGTCATTGGTTTCTCCTTAAAGAATAGAATGTTGGGGAACAGTTTGACGGCATCTTAAGGAGTCTTCTCTCATGAGAGGAAGTTGAAGCATTTAATTTGGTATTCGGCTCTTCGGGAATATTGTGACGGCATCGGTAAAAGTGATGCACCGTTCATCTCTCATGAGAGCTATCGAAACTTAGAAGTTTTCTCTCGTGAGAGGCGGTCGAAGCGTCAATAAAAGGTTCCGGCTATTCGGAAATATTTTGACGGCATCGTCAAAAGTGGTGCGACGGTCATCTCTCATGAGAGGTCTCATGAGAGTTGTCGTGAGAGGTTTCATGAGAGGTCTCGTGAGAGATGTCATGAGAGGTTTCATGAGAGGTCTCGTGAGAGATGTCGTGAGAGGTCTCGTGAGAGATGTCATGAGAG
Organism: Leiobunum rupestre; assembly: GCF_980474605.1. Classification (NCBI taxonomy): domain Eukaryota; kingdom Metazoa; phylum Arthropoda; class Arachnida; order Opiliones; family Sclerosomatidae; genus Leiobunum; species Leiobunum rupestre. Next base: position 96,939,391 of record NC_143384.1, on the reverse strand, counting down.
GTCTGGTGAGAGAGTTCATGAGAGGTCTGGTGAGAGATGTCATGAGAGGTCTCGTGAGAGATGTCATGAGAGAGATTTCGTGAGAGGTCTGGTGACAGATTTCATGAGTGATTTCAAGAGAGTATTGGTGAGAGTTCTGCTTAGATGACCCACCTTGGAAGAATGCTTTTCAACGACACTCCGTACGATTGGCTACGAAGCGGTTTTCTTTCACGTAACTATTCCTTTAAATCGGTTTGACGGAGGGGAATTGGAACGAGGTCATTGGTTTCTCCTTAAAGAATAGAATGTTGGGGAACAGTTTGACGGCATCTTAAGGAGTCTTCTCTCATGAGAGGAAGTTGAAGCATTTAATTTGGTATTCGGCTCTTCGGGAATATTGTGACGGCATCGGTAAAAGTGATGCACCGTTCATCTCTCATGAGAGCTATCGAAACTTAGAAGTTTTCTCTCGTGAGAGGCGGTCGAAGCGTCAATAAAAGGTTCCGGCTATTCGGAAATATTTTGACGGCATCGTCAAAAGTGGTGCGACGGTCATCTCTCATGAGAGGTCTCATGAGAGTTGTCGTGAGAGGTTTCATGAGAGATCTCGTGAGAGATGTCATGAGAGGTTTCATGAGAGGTCTCGTGAGAGATGTCGTGAGAGGTCTCGTGAGAGATGTCATGAGAGGTCTGGTGAGAGAGTTCATGAGAGGTCTGGTGAGAGATGTCATGAGAGGTCTCGTGAGAGATGTCATGAGAGAGATTTCGTGAGAGGTCTGGTGACAGATTTCATGAGTGATTTCAAGAGAGTATTGGTGAGAGTTCTGCTTAGATGACCCACCTTGGAAGAATGCTTTTCAACGACACTCCGTACGATTGGCAACGAAGCGGTTTTCTTTCACGTAACTATTCCTTTAAATCGGTTTGACGGAGGGGAATTGGAACGAGGTCATTGGTTTCTCCTTAAAGAATAGAATGTTGGGGAACAGTTTGACGGCATCTTAAGGAGTCTTCTCTCATGAGAGGAAGTTGAAGCATTTAATTTGGTATTCGGCTCTTCGGGAATATTGTGACGGCATCGGTAAAAGTGATGCACCGTTCATCTCTCATGAGAGCTATCGAAACTTAGATGTTTTCTCTCGTGAGAGGCGGTCGAAGCGTCAATAAAAGGTTCCGGCTATTCGGAAATATTTTGACGGCATCGTCAAAAGTGGTGCGACGGTCATCTCTCATGAGAGGTCTCATGAGAGTTGTCGTGAGAGGTTTCATGAGAGATCTCGTGAGAGATGTCATGAGAGGTCTCGTGAGAGATGTCATGAGAGAGATTTCGTGAGAGGTCTGGTGACAGATTTCATGAGTGATTTCAAGAGAGTATTGGTGAGAGTTCTGCTTAGATGACCCACCTTGGAAGAATGCTTTTCAACGACACTCCGTACGATTGGCTACGAAGCGGTTTTCTTTCACGTAACTATTCCTTTAAATCGGTTTGACGGAGGGGAATTGGAACGAGGTCATTGGTTTCTCCTTAAAGAATAGAATGTTGGGGAACAGTTTGACGGCATCTTAAGGAGTCTTCTCTCATGAGAGGAAATTGAAGCATTTAATTTGGTATTCGGCTCTTCGGGAATATTGTGACGGCATCGGTAAAAGTGATGCACCGTTCATCTCTCATGAGAGCTATCGAAACTTAGAAGTTTTCTCTCGTGAGAGGCGGTCGAAGCGTCAATAAAAGGTTCCGGCTATTCGGAAATATTTTGACGGCATCGTTAAAAGTGGTGCGACGGTCATCTCTCATGAGAGGTCTCATGAGAGTTGTCGTGAGAGGTTTCATGAGAGGTCTCGTGAGAGATGTCATGAGAGGTTTCATGAGAGGTCTCGTGAGAGATGTCATGAGAGGTCTCGTGAGAGATGTCATGAGAGGTCTGGTGAGAGTACTGGTGATAGGTCTCATGAGAGTACTGGTAAAAGGTTTTACTAAGTTGTTCCATGAGAAGGCTTGTGTAAAGTCTCACGTAATATAGCAGTCATCTTTAATGTGGTCGAAGCATTTCATTTAGGTCCTGGCATTTTGGGGACATTTAGACGGCATTTCTAATGAGAGCTCTCATTAAATTCTTGATAACCGTTTCGTGAGAGGTGTGGTGAGAGGTCTCCTGATAGGTTTGGTGATGGCTCTCGTGAGAGGTTGAATGACAGATCTGGAGAGAGGGATCATGATAAGTCTGATGAGTGGGCTCTTGGTTTTGAGAGAGTTTTATTGATAGGTCTTGTTAGAGTTGTTACGTTACTTTGAAATAATATTTCGTGGGAGATGGACGAATCATAACAACAAGCTCGCGGCAGTTCTTGAACATTTGTCGGCTTCTCTCATGAGAGGTTGGATGACCGGCTTCGTGAGAGTGGTCGTGATAGGTTTGGTGAGAGGGGTTTCGTTACTTTGAAGTCATCGCTCGTTGGAGGTTGACGAAGCATTACATAAAGCTCGGGGCATTGCGGTTAGAATTGTTGGCTTCTCTCATGAGAGATATGGTGAGGACTTTCATGAGAGGTTTGGTGTGAGGGCTCATGAATGGTCGCGTGAGAGATTTGGTGATATGTCTCGTGAAAGGCCTTATCTTACCTTTTGTAGAAAGGTATATATTATTTTACATACGTATATTGTTGATGTAAATATAAATTATATTATTTGTTATTTATTTGTGGTATATTTATTACAGGTGGCGCTTTAGGCAATGATTTTGTTAAATTAATAGTTAACATGCTCAATTCCTCATAGATGGTGCTCTTTTAAATTATTCGTTATAGATGGCGCTTTTGTAAATTATTCGTTATAGATGGCGCTTTTGTAAATTATTCGTTATAGATGGCGCTTATGCAAATTACTCGTTATAGATGGCGTTTATGCAAATTACTCGTTATAGATGGAGCTTTTCTAAATTACTCGTTATAGATGGCGCTTATGCAAATTACTCGTTATAGGTGGCGCTTCTGTAAATGATTCGTTATAGGTGGCGCGCTTGTCTTAAATCTCTCGGTTATAAGGAGGGCGCTTCAGAAAATATATTTAGTTGTGCTCTATTTTTCAACGAAGGATTGACTGTTTGCTGGATTGGAACTGTAAAGAACATTTTGCTCGTATAATTCGCCATGAGTTCGCGCAATTTTATCGGTTGTTTTCCCTTGGAAAGTAAGGATTTGGTTTTAGCGAAATTCGAAAGTTATTGCTCGTATTACGCGATGCATGAAGAAAATGCGGTTAATGAAACCTCGATTTTGCGGGCCGTGTTTGGATTTGAAGTGCAAAAAGCGACGTCGGCGGTCAGAGAAAAGCTCGTTTGTTACGATATTGTTGCCGAAAAGCATCCGGTTTTGCACATCAGAGATATCACCGAAGGATACAAGAGAGTCGCGGGAGGTTTCTACCGGGAAAAGCTAGCGGGAGTGCCGACGTTCAAAAAACCGAGCTTTGATAACCTCATCATTTACGCCGATGAAAATTATGACAACGCTGATGACGCTTTGCTGTTTTTAAAGCGCCATAACTTGCCATCCTACATACGTCAAGAAACCACTTTGCAGAAGCATTTCAGCGCGAAGTTTGCCGTACCCGATAGTGGAAGGTTTGACTTGGATGATTTTCGGTTTAAGCCAATAAAAAAAAATAGTCTTCGCAAACGGGTGCAAGTTTTAGTTGGTAGTACCGGTCTAGGAAAAACTGAATTCGCTCTAGCGCATTGCAAGAAGCCTCTTATCGTTAAGCATAGGGATGATTTCAAGAGATACATTCCAGGGGTGACGGATGGCATAATCGTCGATGACGTTGCGACTTGCGATTGGAAGCCATTACAGTTTTTAAATTTCTTGGGAATGCAGCACTCGCACACGGAAGACGTTAAAAATAGCGCAGTTAACATCAAGCCGGGTGTTTTTAAATTTTTCTGTACCAACGATCTCGAGCTATTTTGGCCCGCAAATATGAAGGAGGCTACAAAGGCTGCTTGTTCGCGTCGAATTGTTATCCGCCATATAACGTCAAAATTGTACGACGATACCGTTCGTGTTTTAGACGCCAGTGATTCCGAAGTGGATGATGCGGAGCTGGAATTGAAAGACGAATACAGCAACGCGGTTCGTGATACTTCGACGAGAATTTCGAAGAAGGTGCGCGCGTCATCGGCGAATACGGACGACGACGAAGAAATGAAAAGACAATGTTTAGAGGTGTTGGAGAGGGCAGACAAGGAAGACGCTTTGAAAAAGGAGCGTGAGAAGGACCTTCCCAGTACGTCAAAAGGACGTAAAGGAAGTCGTAAAAGGTCGAAGTCCATCTCGCAATTTTCGAGTACCGACGATGATGACGAATTTGAAGAAGATGTGTTTAAAATTTTGGAGATGGCGGAAAACGAAGAAAGAAAGGGAAAGGCGGAAAAGGAAAACATCAGTGAAAAGAAGATTGTTATTGAAGAAAGTCAATCCACGAAGAAGCGTAGTGAAAAGAAAACGGAAGTGAAAAAGAAGGGAAAAGAACTAGGAAAAGTAATTAAGGCGGTAGACTGTACGAAAGAGGAAAGAAAAAAGGTATGGCGGAAGTTATTTCCAGATGGCTCTTCGACTGAAAAACCCACTATTCCTATTAAACGCCCTCGTTCCGCGAGCTCAAAATCTTCCACGCCTTTTCTTTTGGAAGACCAAACTTCAAGCGACGAAGACGCAGCGATTGAAGCGCAATATTTATTTTTATTGTCGTTGGAGGAAGAAAAGATTGAGAAGAATCGAAGTGCGGAAAAAAATAAAGTTGCTACAGATGCGAAATTCGTGACGCCTGTTAGAGGAGATAACATAATAAAAGGCAAAGGAACGAGTAAAGGATTTGCTAAGAAATCGCGATGAATGACTAAATAACCTTTTATTAATTTCGAATTGTAATAATTAGTGCGCCAAAGTAAGGTGATATATGATAAGTGTAGTGTTTTTGAAATATGATTGTTTATTGTTTATAAATTGCAGTATTACTTTATCCTGTATTATCTATTAAAAGTGTTTCTATTCCAATGTTGTTTCTTTTTTACTTACATTTTACGATAAAGTCGTTCAATCAACAGTTTTTTTAGAATCTGGTTTGTCGGATGCGTTTGTAAGAAAGAACGAGATAATCGACCGAAGGAAGACGTCGAACGGAGGAATGAAATCGTAAGTGAGTGACTTTCAGGTAGGTGTTGGTAGTCTGGTAAGTTGGGGAAATGTGATAAAGTGGTTGGTAGTCCCGCAAATCCGGGAAAATAAAGCTGATGGTCGGTAGTCCTGAAAATCGGGGAAATGTGTGTAGTGGTTGGTAGACCCGCAAATAGGGGAAACGTGAGTTAGAGATTGGAAAACCTGCTATGTTGAGAGATTACGCGACGGTATTTCGAAAAATATCCGCTAGGGTTAGCTGGGTATAAAAGGCGGTGTGGATTTGTATAATGGATCATTTAAATCGCTCGGTCTTACGAAGGAAGGTTCTTGCTCTCTTATATTTCTTTTCATTGTTATAAATGGATCTAGTTCAGTATACTATATCGTAAGCATTCGGGTGTTCTGAGAGTTTTCACGTTCAACACTATTATAATTTCATGAAATATGATTTCGAGAAATCATCCGTCGCTGGTACCACCTATTTCTGGGATCCAAGAACCGTGTTATCACGCCGTTACGGTTCACCGAGAGATACGACGATGGATTTGAAGTTGCCGTCGTGGGGAAAAATAGCGAGTAAGTTTAGACGACTTATTTTAGTTGATTGGAATCTTAAACCGTTTATCGTTGCAGTTCCTTCAGAATCCTCTATATTGGATGAACAGTTGTTGGCTAACAATATCTTGAAAAGAAAGCACGAAGCTCGAGAAGACGATGTCAACGTAGACGTGAAGGAAAGAAAGAACGAAGAAGACGATCTTAATATAAAAGGGGAAAACATGAGGGTGGGAAAAAAATCACGTAAAAATTAACGGTTGGTGTTATTTTCGAGGCGTTTTTTATTATAAAGTTGTGTACCATATTTAAATGTTTATAAAATCTTTCTTATAGTTTCAATGCAAAATAAAACATTTATTTTCAATTATATCAATTCGTTTGTTTTTATTCATTTTATAATGTCAATTAGAGGTTGGTAGTCCTTTAAAGCGAGGAAATGTAAGTTAGTGGTTAGTAACACTCTAAAATGGGGAAATAATTTTAAGTGGTTGGTAACACTGCAAAATGGGGAAATAATATTAAGTGGTTGGTAACACTGCAAAATGGGGAAATAATTTTAAGTGGTTGGTAACACTGCAAAATGGGGAAATAACATTAAGTGGTTGGTAACACTGCAAAATGGGGAAATAACATTAAGTGGTTGGTAACACTGCAAAATGGGGAAATAACATTAAGTGGTTGGTAACACTGGAGAAAGGGGTATTCACATTTAGTGTTAGGCATTTCTGCGAACAGTGGAAATATTTGTTAATGGTTGGTTGCCCAGACAAACGGGGGTATTTGTATTTGTGTTTGGCAAAACGGCCAAATGAGAAATTGTCTGTTACCGGCTGGTAGCCCTGTTTAACGAGGGTATAAATTTGGGCGCGTCTGTTCGCTTAGCTACACTTCTTCATTGGCTTTCGACTGGGCAAGTTTCCTCCTTAAAGATCCCTCGTACTTGGAAACTTCTCACAACGGCTTGTTAATATTTTTAACGTTTATTTTTAGGTTTGGATTTCGTTGTTCGACGTGGCTTCATCATGTTTACGAGTGGCGAAATGTTTTATTTGGAGTGCAGTCTCGCGGACCGAGAAGAATGTTTTTCCATCTTTGACGAGGAATTCGAATGGTTCGTCGCTAAAACGAAAAAAAATACATCGTTTGTGGCTTTATTCGGCAGCGATCGTTATTTGAACGTTGACTTTGTTCGAGGATTGTTTAAGAGCGCTAGAATTGTGGCCGTACGTGACGGAACGGCATTTTTGCACGCGGTTTCCTTAGAACGCGACTGGGCTGAGTGTAGACGGGATTGGCGGAGCGGAGACGTTCCTTTTTTCGGGCCACCGACGGAAAGTTCCGTTATGGAATATGGTTGCGCGGCCTCGAGTTTCGCGGAAGCTATGTCGGCAGTGCGGTTTGTGGCTCCTTTATTTTTCGAGGAGAAAAAATCAATAATCGGGAATTGCTTTTACGCCATGTTCGGGTTGGGCGAACTGCCGCAATTTTGCGTTGCGGATTTCGTCGTCCCATTAGTTGCCTCGGAGGTATTGTCGGAAAAGAGTCTCGCCGTCGTAGGTCCTACCGGAGTAGGAAAAACTTCCTTCGCCATGGCGCATTTCTCGCGCCCGTTTGTACTTCGGACTCGCGAAGACTGGTGTCATTTTACGGTTGGCTTCCACGATGGAATCGTCGCCGAAAATCTTAACTTTAGGGGATGGAGTCCGCTTTCATTTTTACGTTTTTTGGACGTGCGTGTAGACTATACTCAAGATATGGGTGGAAGGTGTTTGGTTGTACCAGCTGGTACTCCGCGAGTGATTTGCGCTTTCAGCGAGAGTCTTTTCTGGCCCGTTGGCATCACCGTGGAAATCAAGAACGCTTGTTTTAGGCGATTAAAATTATTAGTAGTTCGAGAAAATATGTTCGTCCCTAAACCGCAAATCCTTATCCAACACGGCGGTATCATCGACGCAAATTGTAGCGCCGACGATATCCGAGAGGTGGAAAATATTCTCAATTTATCGACGGCAATGTTCGACGAGGATTGGGTTGACGACAGTGAAGTTGCCTCGGTAACGCGTCCACCTGTCGAAGATTCGAGAGTAGTTGAAGCTTTGGAGGAAGAAGTCTTGGAAGGAAGCGATTTTTTTTCTTTACCAAAGGGCCTCGTGCGGCTACCGTCATCTTCGACTGCGGAAAAGTCACCCGAAAACCCGACGTACGTAGAGGAAGAAACTTTCGAAGAATTCGTTAATAAAAATTGGTTTTGGAGCTTAAAAGTTGGGGGAAACCCGCCCGTCATGAAAAATGTGGGCGCGATGGAAACATTCGTACGCGAAGAAGACGATGAAACCGTAGAAATTGCGGTGAAAGAGGTGTTAGACCGTGTTTTGTCCTCGGTAGAGCGCGCTTTGAGTAGTGTGGAATTTTTAAACGAAGATATCGAAGGGCCTCCTGCTAAAAAAGTTCGTCGTTTTTAGTTCAATTTTTGTAATTTATGAAGTCAATGTATAAAAAGACTGTATGTATATATAAAGTTTTTAAAGAGTGTAAAATATAAAGTTGGTAAAAGTACGAATAAAAGTACTTCCTTTTGCAGTGCTTAAACAGTTTATCTTGTAATAAATATTTTTTAATTACAAGCGCTTTTTATGTATGGTGTCCGAGTTTTAAGAGTGTGATTGTTGGTGCGTAAACAGCGGGTGAGCGTACGCTCGATAATGGTTTGTAACGGGTGGGAGTCTGTGCGCGTTTGAATGTTAAGTAAATGGCGGGAGTATAATTGCTAGGTAAAATTAAAATAGATAGATGGCGCTAGTTCTCATTTCTTTACGTAGCGTTTGTTTTATTATAGGTGGCGGCTAAGAGTAAGTAGAGGGCGCGGTTGTATGTTAGAAGGGGTGGTAACCTTCCTAAAACTGGTATAAAAGCGTGAGAAGTCTTTTAAAATTTAGTTCGTCGTTGAATATTTCCGCTAACGGTTGGGCATTTGTTTTAAGTCGGGTCAATTTCGCGTGTCAGGTAAGTTCGTCGCGTTTTGCTCTCTTATTTCAATCGCGTAGATGTGTTGGTGTAGGAAATAAAACGATTTTCTTTTACAGATTTCCGGAGAAACTACGTCTCGGAACTTTCGGGCGATGGATGTTCGAAACTGCACGTCTCGGGGCTTTTGCGGCGTGGCTTTTGCGTCCGTAACGAGATGGGATCTCCTAGTACTGGTTATCGGCGACCTTGAGAATTGGCCGTTTTTCGTTGTTCGGGACTTTATGGCGCCCTGGAACGTTGAGGAAAATGGCAGCGTATGGCGTCGGTTGATCGTCATAATAACATTCTGTTACGTGAATTGCGCTCCTGCTTCGTTGGTCCCCGCGGCATTACAAGAAGTTGGTGTTCCTGTGTCGTTTGAAGTTTTGAATAACATTGTTTCGGCGTTTTACGCCGCTTGGGAAAACGGCGACCGTAATAACTGGCGATTCGTTTCGTGGAACGTGAGAAGTCAACGTAGCGTGAACGTGAACGGTGAAAGATTATTTTAGACGTTTACGGTCGTGCTTGAACAGTTTTGTTTATTTTTGTATTAAAAGATATAGTTTTGTATTATTTTAAATCGTAATAAATAGTTTATTACTCAGAAATGGTTTTATTATTTTTAAAATTAAAATATTGGTAAGCTACATGATTCGCATTAAAACCACGATTATCGGCGGTAAGTGCTATAACGGTGACTATGGGTTTTTTTTAAAGTTGGCTGGTAACCCTGTTAGTCCGGAAAATCGGCGATATGGGAGTTAGTGGTTGGTAACACTGTAAAATTGGAAACTTAAGCTGGTAGTACTGCAATTTGGGAAAAGAAGTTCGTAGTTGGTAACAATGCGAAATTGGAAAATGGACTGATTCGTAACGCTTGATATTGGGAAAAGACTTTAGTGGTTGGTTACACTGCAAACTGGGAAATAAGGTAAGTGGTTGGTAGCCTTGTAAACCTGTGTATAAAAAAGAAAGTTGGCTCATTGTAGATTCAGTTCTTCGTTGGATCCTGAATAGGTAAGTTGTTAATGTTTCTTTCTTAGGGTAGTTGGTTACATTCTTGAAACTGTTTTCGTAGTGAGCGATGGCCGGCGGTGCCGAAAATATCGAAACTTCAAGTTCCGAGGATTCGGATAACTACGATTATTTCTGTTTTAAAAACGGTCATTATTCGTCTTCGGATTCTGAAGACATTTCTTTCGAGGAAGGCTGCGAAAGTGAAGATGACGACGATGAACAAATCGACGAAGAAATAGAGGAAACTGAAAAAGAAGAAGAGATGACAAACCAGCGATTGGTCGCCACAGCGTCGGTCGGAAATCTACCGCCACCTTTAATTCTATTCGAGGACGACGATGTTGACGAGGACTTCGTAGGGGAGTTGGCTGATAGAGAAGAAGCCGCGAAAGAATAACGTAAGTTGACGAAATTGGTAATTAGATATATTCTTACGTACTTTGTTACGCGTGGTAATTTTAAAAAAATTATCCTTCAATATGGTTGCTTAGAATAATAAAAAAATATTTATTTTTAGGTAGGAAATTGAAGCAAATTTAATGGGTAAATGTGTTGTGGTATTAAAAGTTTATTTTATAACAATATGTAACTGTGCATTTTCTTTATTTATAATTTTAAAGCGAAATGACGCATTGCGTAGTTGCGTGGGAGTGTGGCGTAAAATTCGTTTATTATGCTTTTACGGTTTCTTAAAAATATCGGCAGAACTAGTTGAGATTTTGGTATAAATGTTTTTCAGGCGTCACTGCTGAAGTCGAAGCGAAAAGTTACAGAGTCATGAAAGGAAATGGCGTATTATGCCGGAGAGGTTTGTTGAAAATAATCCCGAAGGATTATAAAACTGCTCTGGATGTTTTTTTTTAACCAACCTCTCCGTAGATTTATAAATTAGCTTAAGAAGTATCTTATCCAATGATTCTAACGAGGCGAGTAATTACGATGGAAGAGGGATGAAACTGGATTCAAGAAGTCGCCGAATCAAATTCTGCTGGAGAGGTCCGTTGGAATTTTTCCCGAGCGTTTATAAAATTGCTCCGGAAGGTTTTCAATCAACTTCTAAGTAGATTTCAAAATCAGCGAAAGAGCGATGGACTGCGGATCAAAAAGTCGCCGGATCAAATTCTACTCGAGAAATTGGTTGAAATTCTTTCTGAGCGTTTATAAAACTGCTTCGAAAGGTTTTCAATCAATTTCTGAGTAGATTTCAAAATCAGCGAAGAGGTATCTAAACGAATAATTTAAACCAGGAGAGTACCTACGCTAGATGTCGCTAAAGGTCGCGCTATCATATTGTGGGTAAGTTTATTTTCGATTACAGCTGCTTAACTGTAATGGGTATCCGTCATTAGTAAGACGCGCAAAAATAAAAGCGAAGACCTAAAGATAAACTCGCGAGATATCCTTTGAAATATATTTTGAGATATTTCGGACGTATATAAAGAAATATCAAGTGATATCCGAAAAGGAGATGTACGCTTAGAATGAGCTCTGGGGGTGCGCGGCCCCATTCCAACGCCATGCTAAAAAACGATTGGCCATATATAACTCGTCCTAGAGGATAGTACCAAGGCTTACGGAATGAAGGAAAGGAAAGAAGGGGTGGAATGGGGGAAAGTAAAGAGGGGTGGAATGGGGAAAGGAAAGAGGGGTGGAATTTGGGAAAGGAAAGAGGGGTAGAATGGGGGAAAGGAAGGAAACGGAATCCTGACTATCTCGTGTGTACTGTTTTGAGCGTCTAGCGGCCGTTTCGGGCGCAAAAAAACGTATAAAAGGCGTTGTTAACGGAGATCGAGATTCATTCGAAACTTGAATATGGAGAGTGATACCTCTACAGACTATTGCCTTTCGGAGTTCATGAGTCGAGCGGAGTCGGCCGCAAAATCACGGTCAGTGCCGACTTTATTGTCCTTAGCCACTCTTCGGCTAGCTAGTTTCGACGTTTTCAGTTTATACGTGCGAGCTTTGGTGGTAAGAATGTTTTTGTGGTGGCCGTTTTTGTTAAAAATCGATTTGTCTACTATTTGCACTTTTTCCCATGCAATTTATTTTAAAGAATTCACGGCGGGAGTCGTTCGCGTCAATCGTAGAGCCGGAATACGACAGTCAACCGAAGAAAGCGCTAAAAGAAAAAAATCCCTCTGAATCGGAAAGCGACGAGCCACGGTGAGGACTTTACGATACTACTACGTTTTCGCCAAGAAACGAATAACCTTTTGAAATTTTTAGCCCGAAAAAAAGAATTCGTTACACGACGAAAGACGATGATCATATAGTCAAGTTTTTAAAGGACGTGAAAGGCCGAGGAAAATCTGGTTTGATGTCGATGGCTTTGTGGAAGGAAATTGCGAAGAGGGCGAAGGACGAAGGAGTATTAAAAGACAGGTCGGCTCTTAGCCTAAGGACGCGATACGTCAAACATCTCGGAGGAAATGTATAAAATTTTTAATTTTGTTCCGTAAAATAATATAAGTGAATTAATATAAATTTCTTTTTAGTTTCCCGACGACTTTTCGACGACGAATTCCGACGCCGACAAAGAGGACGATGATATTAAAAAAGAAGAGGTTGGAGATGGCGATGATGATTAAAACAGCGATGGTTAAAAAGTGTTAAATGTTTGGCAATGTGATTGAACTTTGTAAAAAAATTACTTCGAAATACAAACCTTTCTGTTATGAAAAGAGATATATTTAATATAAGTACAAATTGTTTTTCTTAATCGAAGTTTTTTTTAATAAACGATCTTAAGCCTGTATAAACTATATGAGCTTTCTTGAAAATCTAAGGTATATTGGTTATCTGACGAGATATTTTTAGCGCTATCTCGTCAGATGTCATTCTTGATACACGTCACGAGGTATCTCACGAATTATCTCCCGATATGTCTCACGATTTATCTCACGATGATGAAGTTTAAACGTTATAATTAGGGCTGGTGAAAGAGCAAAACGGGGAATATACTACGGGGTTGGTAACACTGTATAATGAGGAATGGGTAATATACTAAGGGGTTGGTAACTCTGTATAATGAGGAATGGGTAATTTATTGTTGGTAACACTGAAAAATGGGGAATATACTACGGGGTTGGTAACACTGTATAATGAGGAATGGGTAATATACTAAGGGGTTGGTAACAATGTATAATGAGGAATGGCTTATATATTAAGGGGTTGGTAACACTGTAAATTAGGGGAATTTAGATAGTGACTGGTAAACCTGTAAATTAGGGGAATTTAGATAGTGACTGGTAAACCTGTAAATTTGGGGAATTTAGATAGTGGCTGGTAGCATTGCCAAATGGGAATTTCACTTGTGGGGAAAGCGAGTCAGTGCTTTGGAACCCTGTCAATTGAAGGGAAATTATAATGTGACTTGTAGCATCGCAAAACCGGGGAATGTTAGTTTTGGGTTGGCAACAATGCTATTTTCGGTATTAATTGGATTAGGTTCGTAAATTAAGGAATCGAAGGTGGGTCGCTTCATTGTTGGGAGAAATAAGATAGTGGCTGGTAACTCTGTAAATTAGGGGAAATGTAGATAACGGAAGGTAACCCTAAAAAGTGGGGAAGTGGGAGTTATTATCCGTTAATTATGTAAATGGTGTGTAGTATATTTTAGTGATTGGTAGTATTACGATACGAGGGAAGTTAAGCGAGCGGCTGGTCACCCTATTAAGCTGCGCAATGTGTTGTTAGTAGTTTGGAATTCTATTAAATGTCTAGGTAAATGGCGCGTTAGCTCGTTTAATAAATATAGCGCAACGTCAAGAGAGGGCGCAGTTTTAAGACTTTTAAGGGTATATAAGCGCGGCTCATTGATTGAAAATTTAGTTAGTCATCGATCTTCTCAAGTGAAAGGTTATCTCGCCGTGAAATGGCTAATAACCAGGGATATAAATCGGTAAAAGACGATGGGTCCGAAGGCAGTGATTGGTCGCATATAAGCGGCATAATGTACTGGTCAGATTTTCCGTCACCACCGTCCGTGGATTTGCCGATTATAGATTGCGCTCTAAGAGGTCCCGGCGTATTAAGGAGGTAAAATGTTTTATTTCAGCGGTCGTACAACTAAATATTAAAAATTTATTATTATTTACATGATGCGTTAGAATATCTAACCAAAGCGTTAGCTATCATGATAAAATGGAAGTGTGTTTGGCTTCAAGCAGCACTTATTCTTTCGAAGACCTTAATTTGCGCGGAGAAGTGGATCAAATGATAGCCGGAAGACAAATTGAGATGGGTTTACGGTGTCAGCGACTCTACGATTTCTTTGCGGCGGCATCTCAACCCGAATCTCTCGTATCTCAGTCTTGGAGGACAATTCTGGATGTTTTCATGGAGGAAGATCCATCGGCCCTATTGAATCGGAGGTTGGAAGCCTTTTTTGATTCGTTGCCTCTTGCCCCATACCAAGGGGTATTCGCTGAATCTGTGCGCGCTTGCGAACTTTCGCAAAGGCGCGTTGATATGTGGTTGGATACCATGGACCTGCCTCCGTCGGATGAAGACTGCTGGAATAGTCAGACAAGCGAAGCCTACGAAATTGCTCCAGGGCAATTAACACCAACGAGGAATGTTTTTGCTCCGCCCTCTCTGTCGCTTGACGAAGAAACTTTTACATTTAAAAAAAAATTCAGTATGTGAATAAATAATTAAAAGATAATAATTAGTTGTTAAAATAAAGTTTTGAATTCGTAAAATGTGCTTTATTATTATTGAATTTGTAATTACCATTACTAAAGCCTATAGAATAGTACATATCTTATTAACGAGACAAAAGTCTATGCCTACAGTTGTACTTACGACTAACACCGGCGTTTATAGCGCCCGGTGGGAAAAGAAAAGATGCGGGGGTGAGATAACTCGTGAGAAATCTCTTGAGAAATCTCTCGAGGTATTTAAACTATATCCTAATTATCCAGTAAGCGTCCCCTGAGAGTAAAATTTAACGTTGCGTGAGGGTTCACTGGGTGCCTAACTTAACGTTGCGTGAGAGTTAAAACTACTTAGCTGGGTGATAGTTGTCTGTGAGAGTAAGACGTTACCATAGAAAGTTGCACAGCCCCCGGAGGGAAAAGAAAATGAAAAGAAAAACAAAAAACGTCTGAAGGGGTCGAAATCAAAGCCGCTGTAATCCCCTAGAAATACTCTTTCCAACGATATCCCTCAGGAGTCTCTACGCTCGGAATTTATCTCTCGCCGTTTACCCGCGCTTTGTCAGGATCGAGGGCTTGTCGCGTCATTTTTGGGGGAAATAAGATAATGGCTGGTTACTTTGTAAATAAGGGGTATGAGATTGTTGCTGGTAACCCTGTTAATTAAAGGAAATTTAGATTGTGGCTGGTAACCCTGTAAATTAGGGGAATTTAGATAGTGGCTGGTAATCCTGTAAAAAAGGGGAATTTAAATTGTGGTTGGTAACCCATGGTACAAGGGGAAATTAGATAGTAACTGGCAATCCTGTAAATTAGGGGAATTTAGATAGTGGCTGGTTATCCTGTAAAAAAGGGGAATTTAAATTGTGGTTGGTAACCCATGATACAAGGGAAAATTAGATAGTAACTGGCAATCCTGTAAATTAGGGGAATTTAGATTGTGGCTGGTAACCCTGTAAAAAAGGGAAATTTAGATTGTGGTTGGTAACCCATGATATAAGGGAAAATTAGATTTTGGTTGGTAACCCATGATATAAGGGGAAATTAGATAGTAACTGGCAATCCTGTAAATTAGGGGAATTTAGATTGTGGCTGGTAACCCTGTAAAAAAGGGAAATTTAGATTGTGGTTGGTAAACCATGATATAAGGGAAAATTAGATTGTGGTTGGTAACCCATGATATAAGGGGAAATTAGATAGTGGCTGGCAACCCTGTAAATTAGGGGAATTTAGATTGTGGCTGGTAACCCTGTAAATTAAGGTAATTTAAATTGTGGTTGGTAACCCATGATACAAGGGGAAATTAGATAGTAACTGGCAATCCTGTAAATAAGGGGAATTTAGATAGTGGCTGGTAGCATTGCCAAATCGGAATTTCACTTGTGGGGAAAGCGAGTCAGTGTTTGTTGACTGTTAATAAGCGGAATTTGGAGTAGGGGAATTTAGTTAGTGACTGGTAGCATTGTAAAACCGGGGAATGTCAGTTATGGGTTGGTAACATTGCTATCTTGGGTATAAAATGGGTAAGGTTCGTTAGTTAAGGTTCATTCTTCCGTTCCTCTTCGTTCCGGTAAGTTATAAATATTTTGTTGCTTGTTTGATGATGTCTGTTATTGTTCATCACGGAAAACGGCTGTGAAATGTAAATTTTTTTTAAATTTTAAGGTGAAAAATACGACCGAGTTTTAAAATAATGGCGGCATCAAATGATTCAAGCGTCTCGTGTAATTCGGAGCCATGTGTAAGCTTAGACGAGACATTTCTGATCAATCGATTGCCCAAAAGGGCAATACAGCCGCCAGTGTAAGTTTCGCTTCGTTAATAAATTTTGCTAGGCATTGGTTTGAGTTTGTTTTAAATTATTTAGGGTGAAACGAACTCGGTTTTCAGAGAAAGACGATCGTATCCTGCTAAAATATGTAAGGAGGGTCAACGGCGATTACGATGGCCCTGGAATTACGGGCATCGTAGTTTGGAGAAAAATCAGCGCAGCCGCGAAGAAAAAGGGCTTCTTTTCCGATCGGACAGTTATGAGCCTGCGTGGGCATTATTTGAAGACGATTCTTCAACCATACAGACGAGGGGTAGGTATCCAATTATTTTGCGATACGTATAGATAATAATGATGTTTGATTGGGAAAATGTGTAGGAGCTTGAAATTATAAGCAGGCGAGAATTTGAGGCGTTGGCCGCCAAAAAACTGGCCGCGAATGAAGCGAAGGAGAGGAAGAAAAAGGACGCGGAGGAAAAGAAGAAGGAGAAAGAGGCGAAGGAGGCGGGCGAGAATAAAATAAAGGAAAATGAGGCAGAGGAAATTCAGAAAAAAAAGGATAAGAAGGGAGAGACGAAGGCGGAAGGAAGTTTGGTGACCGAGGTGATGGAGAAAGTCGTAAGTGTTAAATTTCCTGTCGTATATTAAAAATGTATTTATGGTTTGGCTTGTTTGGTAAACTCAAACGTTTATTATTGCTATATAGGTGGAAGGCGATCAAGATCTGTTCGGCATGGATTGTTCCTTTGAAAAAGAAATGTCTACTTTGCTAATGTAAATAAATTAAAAAGTAAAAGGTTTTTAATTTTAAAGAAATAAAATTTGTTATAATATTTAAAATTTGTTTTCGTTAAGTTAAAAGTCTTTATTGATAAGCTATGATTTTAATTTTTTGGTTTGAATTCTTGGCTGAAGAACCAGCAAAGGAGGGATGTTTAAGATTTTGGTGGGTAATCCCGCATAATGGGGAAGTTCGAGTGATGTGTTTTAGTGGCTGGTGGTCTGGAAAAGAGCGGGAACGTATGTAATGAAGTGTTCACCCTGCTTATAGAGGATATAATTTTTAGTGGAAGGTTTCCCTGCTTAGCGGGGATATGGTTATTTAATGGTTGGAACCCTGTAGAGTTGGGAAATGTTTATTTAGTTGTTCGTTAGTATGCGAAGTGGGGAATTTAGAAGCTGGTTGGAAATCCAGTAAATTTGGGGAATTTATTTAGGGTGGTTACATTGTAGAATTGGGGGTATTAACAATGTGGTTGGTGACATTGGGATTACTAGGGGAATTTATGTAGTGGCTGTTAGCTTTGCGTTTTCGGGGAATTTAGTTAGTAGCTGGTAAACCTGTTGATGGGATATTAAAGCTAGCTTTTAACGAATAGAGGGCGCTGTTGGGTTAATAGAGGGCGTTGTTGTAGAATATTTCTTGTTTGCGTCACCCTTCGCAAATCGGTATATAAGTGCCGTGTATATGTAAAAAGGTTTATTATCGAAAACTAGTTAGCAGAATGCCACTCGAGAAGAACTTCCTCAGCAGTGAATGGAAAGTCGTTTCTGACGAAGAGCAGTTACGGATGGAAGACATTTTTACCATCGTATTAAGGTAACGATTTAAGGCTTTAACTATGAACAATTCCGCTAATAAACGGTTTGTTACACAGGGCGAAAGAAACGGTGCATGAAACCGAAATAAGAAAATTAAAAATAAAAAAGAATAAAATTAAAAAGACACTACTAACTATTCCGTCGCGGACCCCGGTACAAACGAAGAAAAAATATGTAAAGGAACTTCAAAGTTTAATTAAAAAAATAGAGGAAGATTTGGAACGTTTGGAACGTAGTTGAAATGGTAAATGATTTATATTTGGTTTAAATAGTTATATATATGGTTTTATCATTACAGTGGTTATCGAAGATCGACTTTTGCTTTTTGTAGAACGTTAACTTTTTTCTATTCTATAGTAATTGTAACTACAAAGGATTAAATAGAGTATTTGTCGATTTAATTTGGTCTATTGTATTGTGTAATATATGTAATGGTAAATTCTAAAATATTCCCTTTTCGGCGGGACAATTAGTTTGTGATAATCCTGTAAATTTGGGGATATGTAGATAGTGGTTTGTAGTCCCGTAAATCGAGGAAAATGTAGTTATCTCACAAACCTGAAAAAGGTGTGTTGTATAGTGGCTGGTAGCATTGCGATTTGGAGAAATTTCCTTAGTGGTTGGTGAACCTGTAGGATTAGGGGAAATTTAGTTGGTGGCTGGTGACCCTGTACAAATGGGAGTATTAAGGTAGTATTTGGTAACCCTGTAAAGCGGGGATAAGTGAGATAGAAATTGGTACCATTTCAATTATGGGGAATTATTAACTGGGATCAATTTATTTTGGGGAAATTTATTTAGTGGTCGGAAAACTTGTAAAATTGGGATAATTGAAATAATAAGTTTTCTAATTAAAGTTTTGATGTATATGTTTATTTAAAGTAAAGTAGAAGGACCGGTAGAGAAGGAGCTGACTTAACGTTGCGTGAGAGATCCCTGTGAGACGTATCTCTAACCAAATTTTGTAAACACTCCCACCATTTACCGGCGCACGTACTCCCACCATTTACCGGCGCACCTATTATATCTTGAGCGTCAAGTATCGAGAAAAAGGATAACCACTATAACTTAGCAAATTGTGTGTGAGCCTTTACTTTAACAAAAACTGAAGGCGTGACTCGAAGCTCGCCGCTTAGGCGCGGGGGGTCCTGGGGGCGGAGCCCCCGGGCTCGCGGCAGCGCACACAGCCCCCGCAGGGAAAAGAAAAGAAAAAGAAAAAAGCGGGGGGGTATGGGGGGGCGGCAGCCCCCCCAACAGAAAGTACAATTCAAAGTCCTAGCTTCGAGAAAAAAGAAACATGACACCCACGATTCCCAACCTAACCCAACCTAACCTAACCTAACCTAACCTAACCTAACCTAACCTAACCTAACCTAACCTAACCTAACCTAACCTAACCTAACCTAACCTAACCTAACCTAACCTAACCTAACCTAACCTAACCTAACCTAACCTAACCTAACCTAACCTAACCTAACCTAACCTAACCTAACCTAACCTAACCTAACCTAACCTAACCTAACCTAACCTAACCTAACCTAACCTAACCTAACCTAACCTAACCTAACCTAACCTAACCTAACCTAACCTAACCTAACCTAACCTAACCTAACCTAACCTAACCTAACCTAACCTAACCTAACCTAACCTAACCTAACCTAACCTAACCTAACCTAACCTAACCTAACCTAACCTAACCTAACCTAACCTAACCTAACCAAACCTAATCTAACCTAACCTAACCTAACCTAACCTTCTTACAAATCACGAAGATACCGAAAATACTTTAAAGTTGCCCACATCGTCACAGCATGTTACAAATATCGAAGGCTCACTGGATATCAGTCTAGTTAGAAAATACTTGACAAATCTCGAAGATACTAAAATACTTGAAAAGTACCCAAATTAACATGGTGTGTTTGGAATATGCGAAGCCTACTTAAAATAGTTCTGACTCGAAAATATTTGACAAATCGCGAAGATACCAAAATAATTTAAAGCTGCCCAAATCGTCACAGCAGGTTACTAATATCCAAGGCTAACCGAATATGAGTCTAGTTGGAAAATATTCGACAAATCTCGAAGATACGAAAATACTTAAAAACTGCCCAAATCGTCACAGCAGGTTACAAATATCGAAAGCTAACCGAATATGAGTCTAGATAGAAAATACTCGACAAATCTCGAAGACTTTAAAATACTTTAAAAGTGCCCATATGGTCACGGTGTGTTAGGAATATGCCAGGCATACCTAAAATTGTATTAACTCTAAAATACTCGACAAATCTCGAAGACTTTAAAATACTTTAAAAGTGCCTTAATTAACACTATGTGTTTGAAATATACTAAGCGTACCTAAAATGGTACTCTCTCTGAAATATTTGACAAATCTCGAAGATACGAAATTACTTAAAAGCTGCTAAAATCGTCACAGCAGGTTACAAATATCGAAAGCTAACCGAAAATGAGTCTAGATAGAAAATACTTGACAAATCTCGAAGATACTAAAATACTTGAAAAGTACCCAAATTAACATGGTGTGTTTGGAATATGCGAAGCCTACTTAAAATAGTTCTGACTCGAAAATATTTGACAAATCGCGAAGATACCAAAATAATTTAAAGCTGCCCAAATCATCACAGCAGGTTACAAATATCGAAAGCTAACCGAAAATGATTCTAGATAGAAAATACTTGACAAATCTCGAAGATACAAAAATACTTTAAAAAAGCCCATATTGTCACAGCTGGTTACAAATATCGAAGGCTAACTGAATATGAGTCTAGTTAGAAAATACTTGACAAATCTCGAAGATACTTATATATTTTAAAAGTAAACAAATTACGATGGTGTGTTTGGAATATGCCAAGCCTACTTAAATTGGTTCTGACTCGAAAATATTCGACAAATCTCGAAGATACCAAAATATTTGAAAAGTGCCCATATTGTCATGGTGTGTTTGTAGTATGCTAGGCATACCTTAAATTGTACTAACTCAATAATATGTGACAAATAACGAAGATACTAAAATACTTGAAGAGTGGCCAAATTACGATGGTGTGTTTGGAATATGCCAAGCCTACTTAAATTGGTTCTGACTCGAAAATATTCGACAAATCTCGAAGATACCAAAATATTTGAAAAGTGCCCATATTGTCATGGTGTGTTTGTAATATGCTAGGCATACCTTAAATTATACTAACTCAATAATATGTGACAAATAACGAAGATACTAAAATACTTAAAGAGTGGCCAAATTAACACGGCGTGTTTGGAATATTCCAACCGTACCTAAAATATTTCTGCCTTGAACATATTTGACAGAGCTCGAAGATTTTAAAATACTTTAAAAGTGCCCATATGGTCACGGCGTGTTTGGAATATGCTAAGCATACCTAGAATGGTACTAACTCAAAAATATTTTACTTATCTCGAAGATATCAAACATTTTTAAGACGGCCCAAATCGTCACAGCAGTTTACAAATATCGAATACTAACCGAATATGACTCTAGTTAGAAAATACTCAACAAATCTCGAAGATACCAACATACTTTAAAAGTGCCCATATTGTCACGGTGTGTTAGGAATATGCCAGGCACCCCTAAAATGGTACTAACTTGGAAATATTTGACAAATCTAGAAGATACCAAAATACTTGAAATGTGCCCAAATCGTCCCAGCAGGTTACAAATATTGAAAGCTAACTTAATATGAATCTAGTTAGAAAATACTCGACAAATCCAGAAGATACCAAAATACTTGAAATGTGCCCAAATCGTCACAGCAGGTTACCCCTAGCGGAATCCGACGAGAGACTACGAGCCTCTTCGATTGGTCATCGCTTCTCGGATTTTTGGCTAACTTCAAAGTGTAGTATCTATGATATTGAGAAAAAAGCCGGTTTTTCCTAATTTCAAAGTTTATCCTAAGTTATTAATTAATTTAACTTTAACCGTACGTGGAAGGATTCTCCGTTTTCTATTTAGTCAGTCGTCAACGTGGCCTTTATAAGGTTAAACCGGCGTAATTCAATTCCTACCCGTAACTCCTAGCGGAATCCGACGAAAGACTACGAGCCTCTTCGATTGGTCATCGCTTCTCGGATTTGTGGCTAACTTCAAAGTGTAGTATCTATGGTATTGAGAAAAAAGCCGGTTTTTCTTAATTTCAACGTTTGTCCTAAGTTATTAATTAATTTAACTTTAACCGTACGTGGAAGGATTCTCCGTTTTCTATTTTGACAGTCGTCAACGTGGCCTTTATAAGGATAAACCGGCGTAATTCAATTCCTACCCTTAACTTCTAGCGGAATCCGACGAGAGACTACGAGCCTCTTCGATTGGTCATCGCTTCTCGGATTTTTGGCTAGCTTCAAAGTGTAGTATCTATGTTATTGAGAAAAAAGCCGGTTTTTCTTATTTTCAACGTTTGTACTAAGTTATTAATTAATTTAACTTTAACCGTACGTGGAAGGATTCTCCGTTTTCTATTTTGACAGTCGTCAACGTGGCCTTTATAAGGATAAACCGGCGTAATTCAATTCCTACCCGTAACTCCTAGAGGAATCCGACGAAAGACTACGAGCCTCTTCGATTGGTCATCGCTTCTCGGATTTTTGGCTAACTTCAAACTGTAGTATCTATGGTATTGAGAAAAAAGCCGGTTTTTCTTAATTTCAACGTTTGTCCTAAGTTATTAATTAAATTAACTTTAACCGTACGTGGAAGGATTCTCCGTTTTCTATTTTGACAGTCGTCAACGTGGCCTTTATAAGGATAAACCGGCGTAATTCAATTCCTACCAGTAACTCCTAGCGGTATCCGACGAGAGACTACGAGCCTCTTCGATTGGTCATCGCTTCTCGGATTTGTGGCTAACTTCAAAGTGTAGTATCTATGGTATTGAGAAAAAAGCCGGTTTTTCTTAATTTCAACGTTTGTCCTAAGTTATTAATTAATTTAACTTTAACCGTACGTGGAAGGATTCTCCGTTTTCTATTTTGACAGTCGTCAACGTGGCCTTTATAAGGATAAACCGGCGTAATTCAATTCCTACCCTTAACTTCTAGCGGAATCCGACGAGAGACTACGAGCCTCTTCGATTGGTCATCGCTTCTCGGATTTTTGGCTAGCTTCAAAGTGTAGTATCTATGTTATTGAGAAAAAAGCCGGTTTTTCTTATTTTCAACGTTTGTACTAAGTTATTAATTAATTTAACTTTAACCGTACGTGGAAGGATTCTCCGTTTTCTATTTTGACAGTCGTCAACGTGGCCTTTATAAGGATAAACCGGCGTAATTCAATTCCTAACCGTAACTCCTAGAGGAATCCGACGAAAGACTACGAGCCTCTTCGATTGGTCATCGCTTCTCGGATTTTTGGCTAACTTCAAACTGTAGTATCTATGGTATTGAGAAAAAAGCCGGTTTTTCTTAATTTCAACGTTTGTCCTAAGTTATTAATTAAATTAACTTTAACCGTACGTGGAAGGATTCTCCGTTTTCTATTTTGACAGTCGTCAACGTGGCCTTTATAAGGATAAACCGGCGTAATTCAATTCCTACCAGTAACTCCTAGCGGTATCCGACGAGAGACTACGAGCCTCTTCGATTGGTCATCGCTTCTCGGATTTTTGGCTAGCTTCAAAGTGTAGTATCTATGGTATTGAGAAAAAAGCCGGTTTTTCTTAATTTCAACGTTTGTCCTAAGTTATTAATTAAATTAACTTTAACCGTACGTGGAAGGATTCTCCGTTTTCTATTTTGACAGTCGTCAACGTGGCCTTTATAAGGATAAACCGGCGTAATTCAATTCCTACCAGTAACTCCTAGCGGTATCCGACGAGAGACTACGAGCCTCTTCGATTGGTCATCGCTTCTCGGATTTTTGGCTAACTTCAAACTGTAGTATCTATGGTATTGAGAAAAAAGCCGGTTTTTCTTAATTTCAACGTTTGTCCTAAGTTATTAATTAAATTAACTTTAACCGTACGTGGAAGGATTCTCCGTTTTCTATTTTGACAGTCGTCAACGTGGCCTTTATAAGGATAAACCGGCGTAATTCAATTCCTACCAGTAACTCCTAGCGGTATCCGACGAGAGACTACGAGCCTCTTCGATTGGTCATCGCTTCTCGGATTTTTGGCTAGCTTCAAAGTGTAGTATCTATGGTATTGAGAAAAAAGCCGGTTTTTCTTAATTTCAACGTTTGTCCTAAGTTATTAATTAAATTAACTTTAACCGTACGTGGAAGGATTCTCCGTTTTCTATTTTGACAGTCGTCAACGTGGCCTTTATAAGGATAAACCGGCGTAATTCAATTCCTACCAGTAACTCCTAGCGGTATCCGACGAGAGACTACGAGCCTCTTCGATTGGTCATCGCTTCTCGGATTTTTGGCTAGCTTCAAAGTGTAGTATCTATGGTATTGAGAAAAAAGCCGGTTTTTCTTAATTTCAACGTTTGTCCTAAGTTATTAATTAATTTAACTTTAACCGTACGTGGAAGGATTTTCCGTTTTCTATTTTGTCAGTCGTCAACGTGGCCTTTATAAGGATAAACCGGCGTAATTCAATTCCTACCCGTAACTCCTAGCGGAATCCGACGAGAGACTACGAGCCTCTTCGATTGGTCATCGCTTCTCGGATTTTTGGCTAACTTCAAAGTGTAGTATTTATGGTATTGAGAAAAAGCGCCGGTTTTTCCTAATTTCAACGTTTTTCCTAATTTATTAATTAATTTAACTTTAACCGTACGTGGAAAGATTCTCCGTTTTCTGGGACCAATTTACATATACTCCGTACATTGTTTACCCCCATTACACCCCCATTTTCATTTCTTCACTACGCCCCTTTCCTTTAGGCCACGGTCATTCTGCTTTTAAGGACACTTCCCTTTTTACCACGCGCCTCTTATGCATCCCTCACTGGTCCTCGCCCACCATTTTTTTTACCATTAATTAACATGGAGACTAGTTTTTACCCCACTTTTTTCCCTACGCGGCCACTTCCCACGAACCTCTACTTTTGGTGAAACGATCACTTTGACTCCGCCTGCCTTTTGGTACCACATGCTGACTCCGCCCCCCATATTTACCCCCTGTTACCTAACATACTCTCGCTCCTTTTGTATTTTCTCCCCCAAAAACGTGCCGGACCAGTTTTTCGACCAGTTTTCCGGACTCCTGGGACCAATTTACCTATACTCCGTACATTGTTTACCCCCATTTCACCACCATTTTCATTTCTTAAGCCAAGCCCATCCTACTTTTAAGTACACGCCCCTTATTACCACCCGCCACTTTTCCATCCTTCAATTGTCCCCGCCCACCATTTTCCTACCTAGTCCCACGTAAATTAACATAGGGACCAGTTTTTACCCCTATTTCCCCTACGTTGCCACCTCCCACGTACTTCCCCTTTAAGGGGCACGCTCACTTTGGCTCCGCCTACCTTTTGGTTTCGCCATTTCTATTTTAATTTTGATATAAAAGATTAGTTTATTTATTTTCGGAAATAATCGGCTTATTTCTCGCCCGTTTTTCGTCTGATTTACGTCCGCTTCTCGTATCGTCTGCTTCGAAAACTTTACCATAAAAATGACGTTACGAGTCTGGTTTGGCCTGAAAAAATAACAAATCGTGGTATTTAAAGATAAGAATTATCTCCTAAGCTCTATTTATAACGCTTGAAGACTGTTTCAGCCTTCGGAATAATCCGCCACTGAACAAAACAACGGCCGGCTAGCTACGAAATTCCCCGTGGATTTGTAGCTTCTCCATGGACAAGTTTGGATCCCAGCGGGTTGAAGGATTGCCTATGACAGAGCTGAATAATTCGTTAACGTTTCTCATAGAGGTTAATTTCCCTTTATTGAATCAACGGAAGATGTTGATTGATCCGTGGAAAAACAGGACTTTACATTTCGACGTATCTAAACCGCCAATGACTGTCAGTCCTCCGTGGAGAGGTAAATATGACCCTTCTGTGATTAAAATAACCAATTCAACTTGGTTTCTCATTTCTCATGGCCTTTTTAGTCGTTTATAGATCGCTGGGGTAAGAACTGTTTACAACGGGGAAAAACACCGCCGTTGTTGATTAAGTGGAGAAATTTGAGTATGTAGTTAGCTTTCTGAGTTCCCAAAACCGCCCATTACCCTGTTGGCTACCTCGTAGAAAATGCCTGGATTGAAGCCTGGTCCGAAGTAAGCCTGGCGGAAAATGGGTAAAATAGTCCAGGAAACTGATATATCAAATAGTTAAAGTAGAAAACGTCGAAAAAATCAAGTGAAATCAACTTTGTGTTCCTTACCGCAAGAAGTGGAGTCTGAGACGGGCCAAGAACTGCCACCCGCTGTAGAGACTACTCCGCAACTTCCAGTTTTACAGGCTGCGGCGTCGGGCCAAACCCCACGTATAATTTGATGTTCAAATATATTTAAAGCTATAACAATTTATAATTATATATTTAGGAAATAATTTGAATTTGAACTCGAATGGAGATTTTTTGAAAGAAACTAGCGCTACTCAAAATACTCCGAAAAGAGGAAAAATATCTGCCCACGAATCTGCTGACGAAAATTCTACGTTAGAAATCGGTAACTGTAAACTCACTATTTAAAAATAAACTTTTACTAATAGGTTTTTATTATTTTCTAAACGTAGATGATGGCGATGGAGATGCCTTATTTGCGCAAAATGATTTTAGGGACAACGAAAGCGTCGTAAATGCTTATTACGAGAGTGATGGTAATATATATCCCTTAAAATATTTGTTGATTTTAAAAATTGTGTATTAGAAATAATTATTGTTTAATCAAATGTTTCGGATTATGTTTAAGATACCTTTTCTGTTGGTTCAAAAAGGACCAAAAATAGTTAAGTTATATATTTTTTACATGTACGTAATTTTTCTAATTTCAAATTATGATATTTAGAACGTGACCTAAAAACGAAAGATAATTAAAATTCAAAGTGTTCAAATGGACTTGCGAGTACATCTATATCAAATAATGAAAATATTTAACCATGTTTATGAAACACTTTTCTACTCCTATTCGAAATGCTAACAGTTCAAAATCCTGTAGTGTTTCTAACGGAAGTAAGAGCGAATATTATTAAGAGGATTATTATTTTGATATAATTGATTTATTTATTAATGTACCCGCTGTTGAAGGTTCGTGTAAAGACAGAAAAGGGATAAGCGAAGAGCCCAGTTAAACGGGAAAGATACAAATTAGCGAAGGTAATATTTAATTGGCCAATATAAATATTATTCGTAGTAATAATTGATTTTTCTCTTTTTAAAGCGTGGTATCGCGCTGTTACCAGAAATCAAGAAATATTAAAATGAAATCAACGCCATATCCTTGAAACGCTTGAGAGTATTTTAAAAAATACTCAAAAAGATGGGCTGAAAAGGGAAAAGGCCACTTATTAATTTTAGGCTCGTGAAAGCAATTATTGGTAAGTGTTTAATTAAAAATTTATATGTTTTAGGTTCTCACGTATTTCATTTTATAATTAAATAAAATTTCTTGAGATTGAAGAACTAGAAGCGTGAATTTCATTTTCTTAAAGGGAATATAACCTCAGGTATTTGGTGTGGAACACCGACGTTTGAAGCTCTGGCCGCTCTTGCCTATGGCTTTAAAAATGTTTGGCGCCACTGTACAGGGTAATTTGAAAAATTGATGGGGTCTTCCGTAAATATTGCTTTGCAGGTTATATTCCCTTTAAAGAGCGTTTATAAATAAATTTAAAACTAATATATATTTTTAACTTTTTAAAGATACTACAGTTGCGGAGTTGGAAAAAATTGTCAAATGTTGGATTGCACACGCAACAGACGGAATAAAATCAAAGGAAGCTACAGCGGCCAAAAAAAGAATTTAATAACATTAGAAAAAATCAAAACATTTGAACGAAAAATTAAAACTTTTAATGTGAAAACGAAAGTAAAACTGGTTGAATAAAAAAATTTAGTTTTCAAACCTGTTTTGATAAGTTTATTTTATATTAGCAATTTCAAATTAATAAAATTATTTATTTTAAATATTATAAATATCCACTGGATATTCAAAATCGTTCGATAGATATTCGGTGAACATTTCCTAGTGGTCCTTTCTGTAAAATTTTAATAGGTTTTGATGTCCATTGAATATCTTTTGACTTTGGTTTAATGTCCATGGCCCTAATTTATGAAGCGGTAGTTTATTTAGTCAAAGATATTTAGACTAAAGATTTCCTGGTTAAACCGAAGCCATAAACTTATAAAAACCCTTTAAAATAGCTTACTATTTTAAAAAAAAATTAGCACCCAATTTCTGTTCCAGACTGTTTGCGCTACACGATTATTTGTGGATTTTTTCATAAAAAAAGCTAAAATTCTACATATTTAATATCTAGCAGTTAAAACTAAAGATTTCCTGGTTAAACTGAAGCCATGGAGTTATAAAACCCCTTGAGACTAGCTTACTATATTTAAAAATATAAATAAGCTCGAAACTCGAACTCAGAAAACAAATTATATAACCAAAAGTACATGAATTCACGACCTTGAGTGAGTAGTTGACCACGTTTTTGAGGGCCACTAAAAAGGGTAAGTAGCCTCCGAGAAGGCGCTAGTTTGGACTAATCCGAATGATTTTCGTTCCCTCTTTCCATTGCCGAGGTTCGTTTCGCGCCACATTGAGAATTTCAAAAGTTAAGAGCGAATTAAATTTGAACAGCGCCGACAAGCGGCGTAATTAGTCCCAACTCGCGTTTTATCAGCTGCAAACGATTCTACGAGTAATTTCCTTTCTAACGGTAGCTCGCGCCTGTGTCTGGGCCATCGCGTTTTCCGGCAATGCAAGATTTAATAACGAACTCAAGAATTCACGACCTTGAGTTAGGAAACTCCGAGAAGGCGCTAGTTTGGACTAATCCGAATGATTTTCGTTCCCTCTTTCCATTGCCGAGGTCCGTTTCGCGCCACATTGAGAATTAAAAAAGTTTACAACCTTTTCCTGTTTTTTAATTCTAGCACTTAAAACTAAAGATTTCCTGGTTAAACCGAAGCCACGGAGTTATAAAAACCCTTGAGAATAGCTTACTATATTTAAATATATAAATAAGCTCGAAACTCTCACTCAGAAGACAAATTATATAACCAAAAGTAAATGAATTCACGACCTTGAGTGAGTAGGTGACCACGTTTTTGAGGGCCACTAAAAAAGGGTAAGTAGCCTCCGAGAAGGCGCTAGTTTGGACGAATCCGAATGATTTTCGTTCCCTCTTTCCATTGCCGAGGTCCGTTTCGCGCCACATTGAGAATTAAAAAAGTTTACAACCTTTTCCTGTTTTTTAATTCTAGCACTTAAAACTAAAGATTTCCTGGTTAAACCGAAGCCACGGAGTTATAAAAACCCTTGAGAATAGCTTACTATATTTAAATATATAAATAAGCTCGAAACTCGTACTCAGAAGACAAATTATATAACCAAAAGTAAATGAATTCACGACCTTGAGTGAGTAGGCGACCACGTTTTTGAGGGCCACTAAAAAAGGGTAAGTAGCCTCCGAGAAGGCGCTAGTTTGGACGAATCCGAATGATTTTCGTTCCCTCTTTCCATTGCCGAGGTTCGTTTTGCGCCATGTTGAGAATTTAAAAAGTTAAGAGCGAATGCAATTTGAACAGCGCCGACAAGCGGCGTTAATCGTTCCAACTCCCGTTTTATCAACCAGAAACGATTCTACGAGTAATTTCCTTTCGAACAGAAGCTCGCGCCTGTTTTTTTAAATGAGGTTATAATTTAGCATGAACGTTCAAATTAGAAATAAATAAGTGGTCAGCGTGCTATCGCCATTGGCCGAACTATCTTAGGGTTCAAAGTCGCCTCTCATTGGGCGTCCGAACATAATGCCGGATTTTAAAAAAATCGCGTTGCCGGCGTAGGGGCGTAGTTTAAGTTCTCCGAAGTAACTATGTTCTAAAACAATTTAATATATTGACCATTAGGAGTTTGTTCTGAAATTATTCGTACAGCCACTTTAGTTGAACCACTAAACAGATAACGTTGCGCTGGTCATGTCGAATAGGCGCTTAAATAAATCATCCTCCAAGAAAATCTCCAAGAAGTAATATTTCCTAGAGCCAGGATCCGCGAGGTATTGTTTAAGTAATACTTGTTGAAACAATGGAAACTTTGCACTTTTAACAGGAACGTCGTGTTTTTGCCAATGCTTAATATCTATAAAAAGTTTCCTGGCTATGAACGCACGCTTGTTGCTGCCGTATAGCTGAAACATTTCCCTTAATTTAACAAGCACTATATTAACAATGATATACAGATCGTGGCTGTCGGAAATATTACTTTTTCGCGATTTCCATGGAGGATGATTTATTGAAGCGTTTATTACTCCGAGAATAACTAAATGACTTGTTGAGATCAAATTACCAGATCGTAATTAACCACGAAAATTATCACGCAACTATATTGAAATTCATAATTTTCCAAATATCAATTAAGACTTGTCCCGAAATTCTTTAAATTTCGGGAAATCGTTCCTAAAATTCTAATACCGTCGTTGTTATAGCTGTATGCGCAAATCTGTCCGATTCACGGAGTTAATTTTTGACATTAACGATTAAATCAAGCGGTTGTGCTTTCGCCTTCGATTTATGGAAATTAATGATAAATTAAGGTAAACTTGTCTTAGGCAGGCACCGAATTGTAGATGAAATTCTACATATTTGTCTTAAATTCAGGGCCGTCCACAGGGGGGGGGGGCAAGTGGGGCCAGGCCCGCCCTGATATTCGATTGGCCCACCCTACGAATTTCCAAGAAAAATCGTTTTAGGGTGTTTGGCCCTACCAAAAAATTTCCAGTGCCATTTGATTTAATTGTCTGATACTCTCAGAAAACATTGTCTTAGTTATGGTTACGAGTATTCAATATATAACTATGTATATTAACCACATCATAGGCGACCAGACTCACTACACTTTTACAATATACAGACCATAGCTCGAGCCATCTACTAAAGGCTAATTTCGCAACATTATATTTGGTCAAATGCTTGCATAGAAATCAGAAGATGACTAGAATGATTTTTAAAATGGCGGAATAACCGTTAATTAGAACCGTAACTTGGACTTAACTAAAACTTGGCGGAATCTGCCGGTAGCGGCCTCTCGCTAATTTTGTATTTCCTTCGTTAGGAATAAAGGATATGGTTAAAAGACGGCGTTACTGACTAATCTACTGGTTTATACAGGGCCGGATTAACCAATAGGCCGACTAGGCCTGGGTCTAGGGCTCCATGCCTACAAGGGGCACCAAGAGATTTCAAAAAATAAAAGTACAAAATTTTTATCATTTCCTTTTTAATTTTATTTTTATTAGTAAATGAGTTTACATTTTTCGATACCTTATAACGTCGCTTAAATATCCTTATAGTCTACATTGAAAATTGAATTTTCACAATTAGCAGTTCTACCTTTTGAAATAAAACCCGCCGATTTGCACTTTCAGTTTTGAGTTAACCTATAGGCTTCAGTAACAAATGCTATACTTGTAAGTAGTAAGTTTTTATTCAGATGATCGGTAACTTAGAAATAAACAAAATGCCTATTATCATAATTAACTGAACTGAATATGATTAAAAATGTATTAAAAAATGCGGTAATAGCTTGGAGTAATAAACTCACACTCAGGACTACGCGTACAGAAAATGTATATCATTCATTTTTAAGAAGAAAAGTTATATAAATTAATAATATATAAATCGTTCGTAGGTTTTTAAAAAAAATCTAAAGATTATCGTACATTATAGTACGTTGAGGCAGAATTATCGAAATAATGATACGATATCGTACGCCATGAAAATTATAGTACGCCCTAAAAATTTTGATGAAATTATCGCACTGTGCGATAATTATCGTACGTCTGGCAACGCTGGGTATCAAGGTAATTTTTTCATTCATTTGTCAATTGCAAACGAGACGGGAGGGATCCTATTGTGGTTTTACTGGTTCCGCTGATTACCCCCTCCCCATAATTTGGCCGGGTTGAGAACGGAATAAGAAGTTAAGAACAGGGGCCGCGTGGGGCTAAAGAAAAGCGAAAATTTCGGTCACAGGTGATAGCCAGACTTTAAGTCTCCAAACGCATCATCAATAAGAAAGGGGCAACTCGGCATTGGGATGGGTTTTTCTATTACTGTTAATATCTCGATATTTGCGGAATGTAAGAGACTAGCGCAACCCGCTTCCTCCCTCCCTAACTTTGGACGCGTTAACATATCGACTAAGACTATTGTGCAACGCAGCACAGAAAGCGGGTTGAGAACGATAAAAGAACAGGGGCGGTGTGGAAAGCGCCTCTCATTTTACCATGAAATTTTGTCATTTCGGGATTTTTAAGGCGGGTTGAAAAACTTTATTTTCCGGAGCAGAAATGCGACAAATTTATTATTATTTGAATATTTAATCGAAACAGTACTTTTCTAATGTAGCTCAATGCAAATTTATTCATGAAGAGTTTTAGGTAAAAAAAATCAGAGCGGGGCAAATGACCCTCCCTGTACTACCCAAATGACGTCCCTAATTTTGATTTAAAAATATCTTATTAGACTACACTAATTATTTTCCGAGCCACTTCAGTCATAAAAATCACTCGCTATTTTCGATAAGATGGTCAATTAAATATTAAAGATTACGCTAAAAGCATTAAAAACACTATATAGTATTTACCGTTTGTTTATTGAATTTCCCATAAAAACAGTGTAAAGAAAGTTTTATTAAAATTCATTTATGACCGTTAAATTCTTAATCTGACTCCTAAACCTAAGTTTCATATATAAATTATACATCTTAATCCTTTGTTTCTTTCGAATACAATGTCTAATTGGTCGGATAATATTACGTGGCGGTTCATAAGTATTTAAATAGACTGAACAAAATTAAAATGGTTTTAATCCACAATAAATTTATTTAAAATTCGACGTTTGGAGGAATACCGTTCCTCGGAAACTTTGTATTTTATATTATATCACACCGTAGATTTCGTGTTTCAGACATGTAGGCGCCAGCATCGTACTTTCCAACTTTAAAAATCTTTCTGGAAGCGCGAAACTAATTTCCCCTCCGCTCCTTATTGTAGTTTTTAATCCGTCTTCGAAAAATACGCGAAGGAGACCGCAGGCCTCACTTTTGTCATTTTAGCTTGACCGGTTTAGGCGGAAGTCTCGCGTGCTTTAGATCACATAAGTTTCATTGTAAATCTAATTGTCATACTTCTCCCTATTACGCGACGGGAAAAAATATCATTATTTCAAATTCTGATATTTATCATATTATAATAGACTTACTTGCTTTACATGGACGAAAACTCTGAAATAGGCTTACATTTAAAAAATCTTACATTAAATAGTTAAGGAAGTTCTCTTACAATAAAAATAAATAAGCCTAAAATAAAACTCAAATTGCGCACACCACAATACGAAGCGTATGTTGTTAAGTATGACTTCATCGACTATATTTCATATCATGAAGCTCGTACAATTAATCACACAAGAGTAAACTGCATTTAAAAAATTTCTAAATTATTAATTTTTCGACGTTTTTAATAAATAGAATTTTTGATTTCTCAGCCATTAAAGGGTGAATCACGTGAGCTAAATACATGCTTTTTTATCATTGAAGCCTATCTATCTGAAACCAGATATACCCCGATCATTCTGAAATTCAAATTTGAAAAGTAAACACATTTCTACGTCTAATAAAAAACAAACGGAAAATTGAAATTTTAAGTTTTATTTAAGATGAAATAATGAATGGTTGTGGTTTTTTTTCACGTCCGCTTAGTCGACGCTATTAAGTATGTACCGCGCAGCGGCTTTTTTCAATTTTTTTGAGTTGAAATCGTCCGCGAACGTTAGAAGCTCCATTGCGTTTTCACTCTCAACTTGGTTCACGAGGATATTTTCACTTAGGTTCCTCAACCTTTCCATGCCGTGTAAATCCGCGGTAACGAACATTTTTCTTGCGTGTTTTTTAATATCGATGGGCGTAGCGTTTAGGTATATATATTGCAAAAGGCATTCCAATTCTTGCCCGTTTAGTTGCTCGCTCAGGTCCACCACGCCTTCTAAATTCTCTTTCATAGGATGTTCAAACATCGCTTTGAAGTAAGGGGACCTGAGCGACAAAATGCATTTGTGGGCGTCAAACACCCGCCCATCCGAAGACTTAAGTTGCACGTCGGGGCAAATCTTTTCTTTATACGCCGCTTTCAAAATTTTAGTATCCATAATGGACGGGATGGCCTCGTAAATCCTCGATCTGATAATTTCCGTTTCAACGGGATGATTTCGCTGAAAATATGCCTCAACGTAGCATTCGATTATCAAATCGTGGTTTGGTGATTGCCTGGCCACATCTTCTCTAGAGATGAATCTGGGAAACCCTACACCAGCGTGCGCCGCAGCATCGTTAAATCTTAGGTGTTGCACCTCACCGTGATGATTTCGGATAATTTTCAAGTCAAACGTGAAAGACATTTCGCGTAATCCTTCGGAATTTCCCCCTAAATGAAGAATCACTCCAACGTAATCGACATCGATTTGGTTTTGGCCCTTTGGGTATATTTTCAAAAAAAATTCAATTCCGTTACTCTCTCCCGAGTATGGTCCGAAATTTGCACTTCTCACAAAAGAGCATGGGCGTACGGGATACCTCAGAAAGTTTTCAATTTTCCACACTAAACGATATTTGAGGCACGGGTTCTTGGTCTCTACGAAAACGCCGTATTTTGCATCCGAGGAAGCCATGCTTGAAATCTATTTTCAATAAGAAATATTATTATTATTATTATCTCAAATTTCCATCAAGGTATTAAAAATTTAGGTAAGATTGTAACATTGACTAGCTGAGGAAGGACCGCTCCTGCATCGTTAATAAAGTGTTTTCAACTTCACTAAGTATCAGTTTTTTTATTAAACTTGTTTTAACTATTTCTAAATAACCGTGGAGCAAAATTTTGGAAATTTAATATTAATGATGCCCCGAA
Source organism: Leiobunum rupestre (assembly GCF_980474605.1). Classification (NCBI taxonomy): domain Eukaryota; kingdom Metazoa; phylum Arthropoda; class Arachnida; order Opiliones; family Sclerosomatidae; genus Leiobunum; species Leiobunum rupestre. Next base: position 96,904,562 of record NC_143384.1, on the reverse strand, counting down.
AAATATTAAAAAATCATCCCGTTAATCTCCGAACGGTCACATAAAATGTTAAGTGGGGAAAAAATTAAGCTATTCGGCAATAAACGCTTTTTGAAAACTTACCTTAAAAAAGAAGATTTCTGGTTAAGACCGCTGCGATTAATTAAAACTACCAATATATAAACACTTAAAAAATATTAAATCATACGATGCAATTAAATAATAAGGAAAAGCGAAAAACAAGCGAATAATCTGAAGCTACGAGGGTTAAGGCAAACGGAAACGAAATGCAACATGAAACTGACCAAGCGTAAGTCCCGAAAAGTCTGTTGGGCAACGGGTCCCAAGACCCTATGGCGACAGTGATGGGCACTCTCTTCTCGACGTGAGATCAGTTAGAGTAATTGAGAGGAGGTGAGATTCTCTTAGCTTGCAATCATGGAGAAAGAAAGCAAGGAGATGATTTCATAATACGGATAGCTCGTAGATAAGTTCGCCCCCCATTTCATCTCCTTGCTTTCTTTCTCCATGTTGCAATGGAAAGGAGCGTGAAATTAGTTTGCAAGCTATGAATTTAAGGAAATGAGATTTTTCACAGAAAGTGTTTGGAGTGCGAGTGAGCTAAGTTTATTTCGCGAAATACGATGAGAGAAGATCAGCTTAAAAGTTTGTAAAAGGAGGTGAGTCTAAGTTTAGATGTATGGAAACCAAAATAGGAAATATAAAAACATGACATACAATAAATAATTAGTGAACTTTGGCCAATATCGAAACCGAAACGAACATTGACATCATATGCTGCCGTTAGAAGGTGATAATTAAATTAAACTTTTCTAGTTTCAGAACATGGCGCCATCTATATTTATTTCCAAAACTATAACAATATCACTAGGTGGCGCTTTTTAAGCGCGAAATTTAAAAGCATTTCTAAAGACCGGAAGTAGGTATACCTATATTTTCTTACATAAAATTAATGCTATTCCTACTTTGTTTAAAAAAATTAAAAAATCAACGGGATAGATTTTTCATACTCGTTAGATGGAGGACGAAATTAATGAAAAATATAACAGTTTATTTCTGTAACGTGAAATATTTTATTTATTTTAGCTTTTGCGGTCAATAAGTCAACAATGTGTCAGAATTTATCGCCCGGTGTACCTAGTAACAAAGGACCATACCACCGGAGGCCTATCATCATAGTGCCCTTGTCAAGCGTCCCCAAGCCCGGACAGGTGACAAAACCAGCATGGGTAGCAGAACTCTACTACTGATGGTCGCACCTTAGACGCAAGCCACTCAACTCAGCAGAAGGTGCAGCAATGGGTGGACCAATTCCCACTTGGCACACAGCAGTGACCCAACTCCAGCCGACACCCCCCTACGGAGGCAAGGAGCCTTACCCTTTGGAGAGAGCTCCTAAAGGGGAACGACGGGCACACCGCAGTCCAAGTAACCCGGCACCACTGGCACCGGAGATCCCGGTGTGAGTCCAAAAGGCCGGGAAACAGGACCGCCGTGCCCTCATACGTAGGCCCGCCGCCCCACAGCAGGCTACCCAATCCGCCGAGGTGGCCAGTTTGCACGGACCATCTCCGTTCACCTGAGCCGAAGCTCAGTCGGAAGTGGAGATAGGACAATTTGACCAGGGCTAACATCTCCCAGTGCCCCACCGCCCTTATGGGTTACAAGAGCCGGACCTCGACTCCCCGGTAAAACCACCAGTTATTGCACACCCTGACCCGTTAAGGGCCTCAATAAGTCAACAAAATGACGAGTTGCTGAAGTAGTAATTATAAGGAAAAATTGATAAAAAAATTACAGTTATTTAGTGGTTAAAGTTTAAAATGGCGCCAGTGTTTTACAATTCAGAACATTACAATCTTTGCAAAAGGTATGATTTCTTTATCACATACAAGGAATCAATTGGTTTTCCTTTTCAATAGTCTCGCGGAGAGTTCCCAATTAAAACATGAAGATCCTGAATTTTCCAAGAAATTCTTTAGTTTACAACAAAGATGATACTGTTTGGGTGTTCAGTAAATTTCGTTGGTCTGATTTAATTAGGTTCAATTGCGAAAATGCGCTCCATTAAGAAGTTTCTAAAAATGTATTTATGGTTTAACAATACCCATCAGCTTGCTAGAGACAGAGCCATAAATTGCATTTCAATAAAATTCAAAGGACATTTATGGATTCCATTCCAGTTGGGTTTACTGAGTCTTCTCTCCAACTCAACAAAATCACAACGATAATAAGGACAATTTTCCTAACCGCAATACCAGCGTTGGGCATTAATTTTGTAATTAAATTAAACAATTTTTAAATCGTTCTGTGACACTTAAATAGAACTCCGTATTAATAGTCCGCTGCTTTGATAACCCTCAAAATAAAATTATAAACAAACATTTCAAATCATCCGCCGCTTCCAACCCATTCTACAACATGAAGTTTCCTATCTATAAACGAAATTATTTTATTCGTAATATTAACTGTACAAGGAAATATTAGCTCTTGATGCGGCAGCATTCCAGGTACATATGAGATTTCTATGTTTCAGCCCGTCAGAGAAACCATTATCTGGCAGTGCTGTTTTTTGACTACGAAATTATACCGCCGATATATTTTACATTTATTGTACCGCAGCTTTTTCGATCGTTATTTAGAGTTATGCTAGATATTTCCCCTTACTGCTCTTGAAACCTCTTGGAAGATGGACAATTAAGTCGGCTTAACTTGCATAACGATAAATTACATGCGCGGTCAAAGAAATTTAAAAGGTGTTATTCTGAATTGTACTTTTTTGAAAGACCTCTAAGAAATATTTCGCTAAATTCTGGAATGTACTAAAATTATCCTAAACTTTTAAAAATGTACTTTTGTTCTTAGTTATTTAAAATTGTACCGAAAAAGTACAAATGTACCAATTTTGGCAACACTGGACTTACTACTTCTTCCGGAAATAGAAATAGATTCGATTTCTCAATGGCTGCGGCAAAGGTGATGTAATTTTGTTTTAATTGGTATAGTTAACAAATGGAGAAAGCGCCGAAGTTACAGTTGAAAGAGGCCAAAATGGCCAAGGCAGATTTTCCCCGAAGTTTTTAATTAATTAAAAATTTCAAAAACTCAATATTTAAAATGGCGTATTTTGGCGCTAGATTTAAAGTGTGTCACGCAAACAAATCAATTTGAGGGACGACAATATCCTTATTCATATTCTCGAAATTGGTTTTTTAGCGATTAACGATTATTGATTTAATTGGTTTTTACTGCAAAATTCCCCACAGCCAAAGAGATTTGAAAAAGACTGTACAATTAGGAACCGTTAGGAAATATTGCGTGACAATTTTATCTATCGCTATCGGGAAAAAGGTTAAAAATGCCTTATTGACCCTTAAAGTAGTTTTTCATGCAAAACTGACCAAGGTACCTCGTCAAACTTTTTTCGGGTTCCTGTATTTTAAAGCAAAATATAAAGAATTTCTGAATCCTGAATACAAAACACCCTTCTTTAATCAGAATCTGTTGAATTATTACGTTATTTTGTCAGCATTGAGACACTCTACAGGTCGAACAATAGTTGTTAGAAATTTGAGCTCCATAGAAACATTGACCAGCATCGTGAGAAGAACATCGTAACCCAATTTTGTGATATTTAACCGGGAACGCTACGCAGTGTTAAACGTGCCATGTCTATTACCTAACGTTTTGGAAAGCATTAGGAAATCTACAGAACTCGAAGAAGATAGAATTTTTAAGTTAATTGTTATTAAATCAAATTAATTGGTAAATTGCGATAATTTTTCTTCCGTTTATCCAATGAAATGGGTGACGCTAAGAAACTTACGGAAAGTTTCGTATGATTGAAAAAGATCTATTATAACACAATGACGGACAAATGTCGCTAAAATAAGGCATCGCACAAATACACACTAAAAAGCACGATATGTCAATATAAAATGAAATTATAAAATTGTAAAGTTTTGTCATGAAAATTAGTTAATTGTATTAGCCAATTTAATATATGTTAATACAAATACCAGAATATCACTATTATATACTACTGAATATTTGGTGAATAACAGAAAATATGATGACATTGCTTCTATAAATTATGTCAGTTTTGAGTGCGCACGTACATACGAAGAGGCCTTAAATTAAGGAACGTATACACGTTGGACTAAGAAAAATGTATTTTTACCTTGGTCTTCTAGAAAAAATAAAGGAACCAATGACTTAACGACATTTAAGTCTGATAATACGTCGTTAGGACGTAACTGAATCACGCGAAATTTAACTTTTCTGCCTTTGAAAGGGCTAAACTAATGAGTCTGACCAAGACCTTTCGAAGCCGAAAGCTCTTTCTGTTAACCCGGATATTTTGCCCTTTTAATTTGACAATCTACGAGCTTCTTCATATAAAGATTTTTTTTTATAAAACCTCACTTTAATTACAAAAGTGGTTATAAATTTATTTATGTTTAAACGTTACATTATCACCGTGATAATTAACGATTGGTTAAATAAGTGTTTCGATAGAATTTAAGTCAATATGAAAACCTAGTCGAAAGAAAAATAAACTATTATTGGGTTTGCTATTATTCCACCCTTAAAAATCGTGTTGCCACCCTCGAACCGAATAAATTTTTATGTAGGGGCAGCGGGAATATATCGTAATTTTATATACAGGGTATTCCCTAAATGGTGGTAGGACTGAGCGTCTACGGATTCAACACATTATTTTGAGACGAAAATGTTCTATGGAATTTTTCCGATTTAGGTCACCATTTCAAAGTAACGAAACGATTGATGTATGGACGATCCCTTAATTAAACAATTTATTTTAATACCTTAACGTAAATTAGTAGCTGTTTCATTCATAGATATCGGCTCGCGGCATTAATAAAAAATATTTCTGGGTGAAGGCAATTTTTTAAGAATGAATAAAATATTCACGCTCTCACTATGAAATCATTTTGTTACGACGCGAACGCGCTATTTTTCGTTACAATATCGATTATCTGATTTGTTTTTAAGTAGGTTTAGTAAAGTTTATTTTCACTTATTTCCTAAAAGATAGAAACAACTGAAATATTGAAATTTTCGGCCATTTTACCTTTGTTTTTATTAAAAAATTAATCGCAATTATAATAGTTTTCATTAAATGTAGTTATAGTGTTGTAAGACAACGCTTGGGTAATGAACAAATTCCCCTCCGAGGAGAGGTTATATTACGGGCTTGGCCGACAAGATTTAATAAATGTTGAGTCTCTAAAATGACCGATTTATTGATTTCAAACCAAAAACCATAATTAAAGAAATTAAACTCAAAGCCAAGGGGTAACTAGAAAAAAGTATATCTTAAAATACCGTGGTACGTCAAATTTTAATATTCATATCCCCAGAGCCTAAATGGTCGAATTGAGATTTATTGTAGTGCATTTTACCGTAAGGTCCTTTGTTTTTGGTATTATTAAAGAATTGAAATTAACCCGCTATGAGATGTACAAGTCTATCCTTGGTAAAAATCGATGAATCGTGACTATTTCTATAAATGAGGTTAATGTAAATTAGTTTGACTCCTTGTCGTAAAGAGGTATTGGCCGGGTTGGCACCCGTTAAAGGCGCGAGGGGTTAATGGGCTTGGTTTGGGGACTCAGAAAACTTAAATGTATTGGCAAGGAGACTCACTTTAAGCCCCGAGATCCCTTGCAAAACTCAAGGTTTGGTTGGCTCCCGCCAAGGGCGTGAAATTGGATTGTTGCCGTTTAACACTAATTGATATTAGCACAGACGCCTACTAAGTTCGCCATTATATATAAATTTTGTTTAGAAATAGAACTTTAAAATTCAAATTTAGCGCCGATTTACACGGATTTCCGCCAAATATGTTCGATGGGATTTATACTTGTCTACACTAATCGCTGAAGCATCTTTACTTCTTTACAGGTTCGCTGGTCTAGGAGTGGTGCCTAAATATTAATTTCAGTTTAGAAGGACACCCGAAGGAACCATAAAACAATTAACTTTGATTTCACTGCGGTACTGCCAAATTCTTCAGGAAATTACCTGCCGGAATGATTGAAAAAATAAATTTGATTTTTAACGACAAGTCAACAACGAGAATAATTCAAATTAACTTTCAGCGAAGCTATTCCACTGGCTGGCGATCTCTATAGAACTGAATTTAAACCGCTACTAATCTTTAAAAAAATATTAAAAGCAGGTTCAAATTGGTTACGTATATTTTATTAATGGAATAAGTAAAACTGGAGGTTAGGATGAATTAATGGTTTTTAATACTTTATTATATGAAAATAAATTATCGGAAAATTAAGCTGAAATACAATTCAAAAACCATGTTCTTTAAAAAGAAAAATAAACAGATGGATAATGAAGAGTACGCTTTATGAAGTATTTGCTTAAGAGAAATTACAAAATAAGTTTTTTTATGATAACCCCGACAGGGGTAACAACGTCTTTAATTGGTAAGAATGGTCATATCGTAACTATTTCTATAAAAAAGGCCATTAAAATTAGGTTTACCAACTTGTGTTTGTGGTAAATGTTTTTATTACATACGATCATGATATTAACTTTTCATCATTTTTCAATTCAGAACTATATAGCAATTAGTGGTGTAGTCCGGAATAAAAAAGGCCCTAGGCTCTAACTGGGAAAGAGCAACTACGATTTCGAGTCTGATCGAATATAGCTGTACAGGCCGCTAAAATGTACGAAGGTATGTTGTAGACCAACTAGGTAGTATAGTTCAAGCAAAATAGTGGCTCCCTTATGAGTTTTACTGCATCGCATTACGCTGGGAGAACTGCGGACATAGATATCCCAAGACTGTCAGTTGTTTTGGTTTTGGTTTCAAGTCGTTAATCCCAGATATTTCAACGCTTCACCCAATGAGGTACGTAATATTTTATATTGTGAAGGTAATAATTGTGAAAGATCTTTCTTAAATATTAATTATTCTTAAATTTTCTATCGGAGACAATATTTTACGTTAAATCGGGTCCTGCAAAATTCATTTAGTTTTCTAGATACATTTCAGGGCTCCGGTAGTATAACGTAGCTAATTATTATTTTTGTAGCTGTTATTTATGTTTATTTCCAAAGTAAAATATCCTTAAGTCCAAATGCGTATTATTATCTTTTGTCTTTTATTATGCGCCGCAGTTTTTAGAAAAAAAAGTAATATTAAAGTGTTTTTGAGTAGGGTTTGTCAAGCGAGTTCCGAAAACGTATAAAAAATATTTACAATCATGTTAACTCTTCTTGAAATAAATGCAGGAAATAATAAATTCCAGCTTGTCAGCACTGGTTTTAATGGCCTAGTATATAATTAGTATATAATTTTTTGGTTCCGACAAATGATTTATTTCAAAAGCTTTAATAAAAAAACTTTAATAGTCCATGGCGACGTTTGTACGCTGAAAATGTTTTAACAATTTTCAAAAACCAATTTGTAGATATATATTTGCTGCAACAATAGTTTGTTATGGTAAAACTACACTTTGATCTTATCCAACTCTTCGAGAAGCGATAACTCCAGATAAATAATGTTATCAGACAGGGTGAGAAATTAGAATTTTTTGAAAACTGGACCTGTGGCGAGTAGAGCATTGATAAATTAATTAAAAAACTGGCCACTGGCCACTCACCATTTTTAACCTTCAAAATTAGCCTTTTATAATTTAATGAAGTAAAATCTTGAAGGGAAAAACTTTGAATTAATTAAGTGGTCATTGTGGCCACTAACACCCCAAGCATTTAATTTTTAAACTAACCCGGCTAATTTTTAAACTGGCGATTGGCCAGTGATAGTGCCTTATTTCTCACACTTTCAGATACTACACTTTGATCCTGGCCAAAAGGACGAGAAACATTAAACCACATTTTGAAATAAATAAAAAAGCTGAATTTCAATTTTAAAAAGAAATAATCTCTCTGCTATTGGCTATTTAACATCATTTATTTTGTTTCCTTAGAGAAATCTATGTGAGTTTTACAGGCATAGTTGAGAAAGAAATATAGAAATTGGATAACATGCTAGAACAATTTTTGAAACTTTGTCGCGTGTTCCGATTAGAACTTAAAAGAACCTTGCCTTTGGTCCCTACTTTTCGTTAGGCCGGCAACTAAAAATGCGCCATCAGCGCCGCACTGGTGAACTAACACTCTATTTCGCTTTAGAGTAAATGGCCGACTTTAACTCGCCGTTTACGCTTTTTTTATATATTTAAAGCTACTTAGGTTTAATAAAAGTTGAAGAATAGCTTAAAATTGCGTTATTAAATCGCGTTATAGTAAATACACAAAAGGCAAAATATCTTTTCACAGGTTAGTGTTACAAATACTTTTCTTCTTACCATAATTTCCAATCGTTATGAACGCACTAGAAAACGCGTTTCCTACAAAACATGGAATGCTAGTTTTTTAAAATAAAAATGAAGAATGGTTCGAAATTGCTTAATTTAATATTTTAGAAGTTGGTACAAATACAAAAACATATCTTTTCACAGGTCACTGTTAGCAATAGTGGTTTTACTAGCGATGGTTATGGGGGGAAACCGGTTGACAGTAATGGTTTATAGCGAATATCTACGTTATTATTGTATGTACGTCTATAAGCCCAAATATAAACTATAGAGCCCGGCTATTTCCTACAAAAAATAGTCTATGAACATTTTACATGCTAGCAATCGTTGTGTCGTATTCGCGGTTTTGACGTTGTACCCGAAACGCGTAGTTTTTGGGCCTTCGTTGACTTAAAACGCGTTTGCCGGTCTTCATGTAACCGCGTTTATAATTTAATACCCAGCTACTTCTTGTTATTTCTGCAATAAATCGCTTGAAAATTAAGCAACTGTGAAGGTTCTGCGAGAGAAAATTATGGGAAAGTCGGAATAATGGGTCCCTTCAATTTAATTTTATATTAATAATAATAATAATAATAATCAGCTAGGCTAATACCCAAGGCACCACCTTAGGCCTAAGTCATCATGCGACTTTTGAGCCCTTAATTCAGGTGGCCGGGTTACAATGCGTAGGAGGGTGGTGGCAAGCCCTGCATGCCACGAGATCGAGCCTACAGCTCCCTACACTAACTATTACCGTTAACCTAGACAAGTTTTTATGGAAGGGGAAACCGAAGAACTCGGGGGAAAACCTCTTAAACCAGTGGGGAGAGAACTTGCAAACTCAACGCAGAAGGAGTTGTTCCGAGTTTTCACCCAGTGCCACAAGCTGGGATCGAACCCGGCTCCTCTTGCTGCGAGGCGAAAGTGCTAACCACTCCGCCACCCCAATTAAGTGCCGTAAGGATTAAATCTACAAGACTCGTATCAATACTTTGAAAAGAAAACACGACACTGATGAGACTGTTCGACATGTAGAACGCGAGCGAATCAAACGTATAATAAGTTATATTTTATACTTTTAATTATTATAAACATTGTTTAATATTTCAACGCTAAATAAAGACCTCAGAGCCAACAATAATTTACTTGGTTAATACCTTATATAATTTTAACAGAGGAAAACCGAACACCAACTATAAACTAAGAATTATAAGTAGTGAGACCAACAAGAGTGAGAATCAGATACCAAAGGTTAAGCCATAGCCTTCCAAACTAGCCCTAAATACAGCAAACTATTTCTTTTAATAATAAAGATAAATAAGAACAATTATTCAAAAGATAATCTATCATCTCGTAAAATATCAAAGAAATGCTGTATTTACCTTTCGAAAAATATTAATCCGAAAACCACATTCTGGATAGTAGCAGCTTGGAATAATTAATCCAAGGTTGCAGCCTCCTCTCGATTTGTACTCGCTGCTAAAACTGTTAAAGAAAGTGGTTAAGACCACTAAATGAATCAACAATACCTGTAAATGGTTATTTGCATCTGTGCTTACGTAATTCACAAAGTAGACATGATCACTAGATAAAATAAGCATCGTGTGTGCGGCGTAGAGGGTGCTACTATCGTTTTAGCCAAGAATATAATCGGTGGTCTGCCAGCCATTTGATTAAGCGTTCTAGTTTTTATCCGACTTCTATGAAAAAAAACCCTGACACACAATCGTTGCTAAAATAACGTGTCGCAAATATACCTTATAACATTAGGTTAAATACGGTACCTACATATGAAAAACATTATATCCCCACGGGTATTATTCGAACCTACGACCTTTGGGTTACCGTACCAACGCCACTACCATTTGACTACCGTGGCTACGAATAATTAGGCCTTAGACCCCCAATTTATGAATGACTCGATCTGGTTCACATTATAGACGGGATTTAAATAAAATGTATAATTTAAAATAATTCCTGCGTAATAAGAAAAATAAATTCTCATTACATATGAAAAGCGAATTGAATTTTTTAGGTTTGCCATGTGCAGTTTTTAGTTGCAGTGGCTAAATGACGACGTTCCGAGTAACATTGAACGAATATTATTCTCACATGCTGCTAAGATTAAGGTTTCAATCCTTTGAATACCATTATTATTGCGTGTAATAATTGTTAATTTTGGTCTCAAAACATTTTTATTTGTTTGGCTAATGCGTTCCAATAGATTTCACCCTTCTCTGCAACGCCGAGTCTATACTGGGGTGCTACAGGTGAAAATTTTCCCCATATGTTCATCTGATGATCCACTATAGTTAAGGATCGTGTTCCCCAGATGTGAAGTTTCCTGTAGGCCTTACAGATGCTCTAATTCCAAAGGCGTTCCATAAGGACGTCTGTTGGAACGGTTCAAGCGCAGTTAGAGCGCACATAGAGCGCATCTTAAGCGTACTACGAGAACATATTAGTACATATGATAAATATCAAAAGCTTTTCTGTGAAGGCATTCAACAAGTGTCAGGGTGCTCTAATTTCTGGACACAGTCTTGCGGTCTTAAGGTGTTTTTTGAACGTTCTTTAGGTGTCATAGGGATTTGCCTTGTACTAATGAGGGGTTCTTTTTTCCATAATTTATATCAGTTTTATTTGGGATAGCGTAAAGGGAGGTTTGGTACGTATATTTTCGTGGGTAACAGTGAAGGGACATTGTCTCGCGGATGTTCCCTAGGAACCGCCTCGAGTCTTGTTCCGAGGGAACATTGACGTGACATTGACCCGTTACTATTACATTCAATTAGGTATATATGAGGGGTTTTGCTTTATTTTCTCTCTATTGTATTTCGGATAGCGTAGAGAGGATCGAGACAATATTTAAAATTTATCTTTCCTTTGTAGCCTATATTTTCAAGATGGCCAATTATCTGACCAAAGATAAAGTTGTTAAACTTTTGTGCGACGCTTTTCGTCTTTCTAAAAAGACGCCCAAGAGTGCCTACTTTACGCCGGAGTCGCTTATCCAAGCGCTCTATTTTTATGTTAGTGCTCTTCCTGGCCAGCAAATAAAACAACTCTTCTTGACAGTCCCCGAAATAGATGAAGCCTTTTCAAATAACACCGTTAAAAATGAAGGCACGTGGTTTACAGTGGTCAAGAGCGCAATAGCAATATCTGGGAAAAAAGGCTCAACAACACATGAGTAAAATTTATTATTATTATGTGTTTCTATCCTGCCAATTCTTTAACCTTGGTACAAAGATTTTGTAAATTTCCTTTATAATCACTTTGCGACAGGATATAGATACAAACTAATTAGTTCTAAAACATTTCCTAGGAGAAAAAACAGTCAAAAATGTCTATCGGATCACTCTAAAAACCTACAGAACTTATTTGCTATTCAATCTGACGGGTCACTGAAACAGAACGATTTTATCCTATACAGCGTGGCTTACCTCGCCAAACTGGCTCGTAAGTGTAATAGTTAAAAAATAATAATAGGCCTATTCCGCTTCCAGATGGTTACCAGATGAACAGCGTCACTAGCTTCTTCCGACAGCCTGCTCATTATTTTTTTTTCAGAGGGCAAGTATGGTGATGCAGCAGAAAATCTTTTCCCGGTTTCAGTATGGAGTCGGTATCTAGAGTTGGCTGTGAAGGAGCCAGAGTGGTCAAAACTTTTGTGTTTACCTAATGACGAATTGTTTGGTTTCCCAAATTGCGTGGATGTTGCAGAACCTCCACTAGTCGCATCAATTCCTGGTAGCTTATATCAAGGAAGATTAGCCAAAGGAAGCGAAATGTTGGTAGAAATTATCGCCCCAACCGCCGGTCCGTTCATTTGAAGAGGAAGGAAACAAACGGGGGTGTATAGCGGGAAAATGGCAGACCCGGAATCGCCACTATTGGTACGCCATTTTTTGGCTCCAAACCCTCGATTGTTTCCTTTCCCTTCAACCGAACGGACGTGCAGCTGGAGCAAAAGTTTCTACCAACAACAAGCTTCCTTTGGCTTATCTTACCTGTTTTTATAATTATTTCTTTTATTTATATATTTTTAAAGACGGACAGGTGGTACCAATCGTGGAACCGGAAGATGTAGCAATAGCTGACGACGAGTATGATCGAAAATATTCTAGGTTGCCCCAAAAAATTAAACAGGAGGAAGAAATTCTCGAGGTAGCTATAATTTTTTTTGGGCTGTTCTTTTAGCTCTCTCTACTCCGAAATACCATCCGTCAACGAACAAAAGGTACTTCGGAGCATTCTGGGAGTAGAAAGAGCAGCTCAAAGAAAAACGCTGGTAGTAAAAATATAATTAAAAGATACCGGGAGCTTTAAAGTGGCGGTGTACAACCAACGCTATGTGAATACAATTTCGAACGTCGGTTTTAGCACCGTTTTAATTTTAAGCTCTCGGTACAGAACTGTGTACTACTAATAACGCATATATTTTCTAGTCGCTCAAAAAAACTGAAAAGCAGCACCAAGCCGCCGTTAAAAGCCTAAAAGAAGAAATCAAAAAACAAGAGAAAAAAGTTCAGTATCTTGTTGATCTGAAAAACACGAATGAGAATTACCGTCGGTTAGGAAAAGCGTTTTCCCACTCTAGTTCAGGTCAGCAAGAGGACATTATTAACTCCACAAATCTGCTTAATAAAGCTATGAAAGAAATGGCTACGGCTAGCCTTACTGAAACAATTGCGCAACTTATGGCTTTACGCAATGTGTCCAAAAACTTGATAGTTGTTAATACAACTCCACTCCCTAATGAAGCGGATAATGCAAATGAATTTAGAGCTGAAAATACTCTAATTTCTGAGTCCGGGGATAACTTTGACGATAGCGAGCAGGGCTGCAGTACAAGGGTTCCAACGCCAGGGTCCACCTTCGAATCAACTGCTACTAATCCAAATATCCTAGAAAGGGCGATTCAAGAGTTGCACGAGAAACGCGGTAAATACTTATTTTTCAATATGATTTATTTATTCTAAATTTAAATAAATTTTTATAAAATTTTATTATTTTAGGCGCTGACGAAGCATTGACGATGTCGCAAGTCTTTCCCTTAAAGAAAAAGAAGAAATCGAAGCGGCATAATTAAAAAAAATTTAATATAAATTTAAATGATAAGTATAGTATTCTAAAGTACACATTATTTTAAAAAGCATCTTATTTTAAAGAGCACACTATTTTAAAAAGCATACTATTTTAAAATGCACATCATTTTAAAGTGCAGACTATTTTAAAGCGCACACCATTTTAAAAAGTATATTTTTACAGAGCACACGATTTTAAAGAGTACACTATTTTAAAGAGCACACGATTTTAAAGAGCACACTAATTTATAAAGCATACTATTTTAAAGATCACACTATTTTAAAGAGCCCACTATTTTAAAGAGCACACTAGTTTAAAGAGCACACCATATTTAAGTGCACACTTTTTAAAAAGCGCATCTTTTAAAGAGCACACTATTTTAAAAAGCACACTATTTTAAAGTGTAAAATATTAAAAGATAAACTATTTTAAAGTGTAAAATATTAAAATGTATACTATTTTAAAGTGTAAAATATTAAAATGTAAACTATTTTAAAGTGTAAAATATTAAAAGATAAACTATTTTAAAGTGTAAAATATTAAAATGTATACTATTTTAAAGTGTAAAATATTAAAATATTAACAATTTTAAAGTCTAAAATATTTAAAGTGTAAAATATTAAAAGTATAAAATATTAAATGTAAACTTTTTTAAAGTGTAAACTATTTTAAAGTGTTAAGTAATATAAACTGTAAAATATTTTTTAAGGTAAAATATTTTAAAGTGTTAAGTAATATAAACTGTAAAAAATTTTTTAAGGTAAAATATTTTAAAATGTAAAATATTTTTAAATTTAAAATATGAGTGTAATGTTTAAAATGTAAAATATAATTTCTGTTAAGTATGAAGATAAAGTTTAAAGTTAAAATTTATGTTCCAAGTTTTTAGCATATTGAAAAACATTGAAAATTGATTTTGAATGATTTTTATTAACGAAATTTCAAATTGTCCTTTTTAAAATGTCATTTAGCCCGTGAAAAGCCTCTTCATTGTACACTGTTCAAAAATTCCTCGGCTGTTAAAATATTTGTAGTTTATAAGAAATATCACAAAAGCATTTTAGGTAGAAAAATCAAACCAATTGCAACTTTTATCGTTTAAAAAAGCCTCTCAGATGCATTGGTCACATTTTTGGAAAATTTTAAAACTGCACCGGAAATCACGAATGTCCTTTTCGACACCTTTTTAAACAATATCGTTACACCATTGATAATGGCATTTTCGGATTCATAAGGGTCGATTCATATGTGGAAAGCGTCAATTTTATCCTTCTACGACCAACGGTTAAAACGATATTAGCTTTGAAATGTTTTGGGAAACTTCGTGACATTCTAAACGGTTGACTATCAAATCCGGATAAGATTCATTGAATTTCATCAACATTTACGCTATTAATGATAGTAGATACGGTTTGAAATATAATATTGTTTCAATAATTTCAAAAATTTCACAAACATAAACAGTGGCGTAGCTTGAGATTTTGGGACCAAGGGGCCTTTATGGAACTAACAGCTTAGAAAAGTATGGTTCTAATTTTGATTTGGCGCTTTTGGTCCAGGGGCCCGCTCGCATTGTGGCTCTGCTGCGACTTGGCTTCGCCAGTACAATAAAGCTTTCTAATGTTGAACGTCTTTGGCATTAAATGCGAGGGACTTTTTAATTGTTGGTACCTGACGCCATTATCGAAACACGATATAAATGCCGATATATCGGAAAATATTCCCATAATCTCCGACTATTTTGGATTGGAAACGGTATAATATCGGTCAGCCTCCGTTCACGTTAATGGGGTAAGGGTAGGTTCTTGCTGAAGCCAGCCGTTTCCATCGTTCACGCTTACGTCGTGTGTATTATCATAGTACCCATGCTCTATCGCACTTTCTGTAAGTATGAGAGTGCAAGAGAGACGCCAGCAGTATCCTTGTTAACGTGTTCATTCCTATGAAAGTGCGATGGCGCTTTAAAAGTTGGAACAGAAGACGCCACGGCTATAAAAGATAATTTTCAAATCTACTCATTTCCCGGTGAAGTTTGAAAAAAGCCTAGCTAGGGAATATAAAGAGGCACTTTTCGACAGGTGTATCGCCTAGCTCTCTAGCGAAATGTTTTTGTTTATTTAAGCCCTTTTTGCTAAGGAAAGCCATCGCGCTTCGTTAGGAATGAAGGTGTTTCCAAGGATACTGCTAGCGTCTGTGTAGCACTCTCCTGCTTACACAGCGAAATAGAGCGTCATTCGTAAGAAAGGGTTTTTGCTTATTTTTGCCTTGTTTACAGCACGCGCACTTTCGAGCTTTTTACATTACGATGAAAAAAGCTACGATTGGCGCAGTAACAAAACCGTATTTTACACACGTCACTTCCTTATAGAATAAAATTTTAAAAACTTAAACAAATCCCATGGCCAAAAACATTTTGAACGGACTGTTTTTAGCATAACTTTATCTAATCGAACCATTACTAACCTTAATATATCTAAGCTGGCTTTAACAGCAGCTACAGCAAAGGCAGACTAAGGCTCCGGCATAGAGCAGGCGGTTAAGCAGACGAACCGACACGGAAATGTATTCCGACTGGCGTAAAAACACTATCCGCCCCGTATAAGATCTCCGTGTATCCATGGAACATATACTGAATTTGTTTATTATAGTTTAAAATTAAAATTTACAGTATCCTTATTCATATTGTCTTATTAATAAATTAGAGCAGGTTATTTTGTGTTATATTTCCAACATAATTGTTTTTCATTATGGTTTTGGTGTGAAAGAATTTTTTTAAATTTGTTTAAAAATAAAAATTTACGTAAAATTAAAAGTCAATAACAAAGCTTCTTTTAAATAGAAGTTTAAAATTATAATCCAGTAACCTTATCGTCTGAAAGGGGGTACCTTGCGTGAAATCCGGTAGTTCTGACTTTTTGCTGACATGTTTATGATGATGGGCCAATGAATAGTCCAAGTTTTTGACTCCGAGCGACGAACCCAACCTTTCCGTCAATCGAACAAACCGCGGAATTTTCCACTTTTCTTCAGTTTTTGGCGATTTTAAGCCTAAAGGACTAGTTTTTCGATAATATCTACGTCTTTAAAGTATATTAGATTTTCTACAATAGTAGACTACGAGCGATTTAGTGCCAATTACCTCCGACCAAGGGTGTTAGTGTTGCTCGTGTGAATTAGGAAAAATCCAACCATTTTTCCTAATGCGATAGATACTACACTTTGATCTTAGCCAAAATGCCGAGAAGCGCTACCGAAATGAAGAAACTCGGATTGAGTGTCTTTTCAGATTCCGCTTCGATTGAAGAGTGAAAAATGAATTATGGTGATTTAACCAGTTAAAGGCGAAATTTACGACTGGCAAAATACAGAGCCGAGATTTCTTCTTCGAACGGTCAAATTTTAAATAAATTTAAAACGTAGGATGAACGTGTAAATTAGGAAAAATCCAACTCTTTTTCCTAATACGATAGATACTACACTTTGATCTTAGCCAAAAGGCCGAGAAGCGATACCGAAAGGAAGAAACTCGGATTGAGTGTCTTTTCAGATTACGCTACGATTTAAGAGTGGAAAATAAATTATGGTGGTTTAACCTTTTAGAGACGAGGTTTACTACTGACAAAATAGAGAGCGGAGATTTCTTCATCGAACGGTCAAATTTTAAATAATTTATAACATAGGATGAACGTGTAAATAAGGAAAAATCCAACTCTTTTTCCTAATACGATAGATACTACACTTTGATCTTAGCCAAAAGGCCGA
Source organism: Leiobunum rupestre (assembly GCF_980474605.1). Taxonomy (NCBI): domain Eukaryota; kingdom Metazoa; phylum Arthropoda; class Arachnida; order Opiliones; family Sclerosomatidae; genus Leiobunum; species Leiobunum rupestre. The sequence continues at coordinate 96,887,358 of NC_143384.1, read as the reverse complement.
GAAGCGATACCGAAAGGAAGAAACTCGGATTGAGTGTCTTTTCAGATTACGCTACGATTTAAGAGTGGAAAATGAATTATCGAGGTAAACCCTATTAAAAGCGACGTTATCCGTTGACTTTACCCAGAGCGGAGGTTTCTTTTTCGGACAGTTAAATTTTAATAAGTTAGTAACTTTCGCCCAACGTTCAAATAAGAAATAATCCCAGTTTTTATTTAATGCGATAGACACTACACTTTGGTTTAAGCCAAAAACGGGAGAAGCGATGCTGAAATGAAGAGAGACTCGGAGTTTCTTTTCAATATTTGACTAGGTTTTACGGGTGGAAAATGAATTATCGAGGTTAAAGGAAGCTCAGATGTTAAGTGTCATGCCAATATGGTGTGAGGGCGATAACTGTTTTTTTTTTAATAAATAAATATTTCAAGTGATGAAAACTAATAAAAAGAGTTGAAAAGTTAGGAATTTATTAAACTATGTTTATCTTAAAAAACTAAATAATTTTATTAAGAATAAATATTTGTTAAAAAGCGTGTTGATTCTGCCGGCCAATCGGTTTGTAAAGGTAATAATGAATGCAGTACGTGCCAGGATTATTTTTGTTGCTGTAATTTTATCGCTAGTAGAACACTGTATAAAGGTGAAATAACTAAAATATTATCGTGATACTGCAAACCGGGAAAACTGTTATTGGCTGATAACACTGCAAAGTGGGGGAACGTAAGTAAGTGGTTGGTAGCCTGTTCTGGATCTGAATATAAAAGGGAATGTAAAATTCTTTTTATATCAGTTCTACCTTGGATCCTGAATAGGTATGTTTTACTTTTCGTTTTATTGATAGTGGGTTAAATGTGTAAAACTTAGTTTGTACTTAGCGATGGCAGACCAAGAAGATTTAAATGAAAGTTTTAGTTCCGACGATTCGGATTATCACAGATATATGTGTTTTAGAAATGGGCACTATTCGTCTTCGGATTCGGAAGACCTTTCTTTCGAGGAAGGTGTGGAAAGTGAGGAAGACGAGGATTACGAACTAGGAGAAGAATTAGGAGTACCCGAAGAAAATGATGGGGCAAATTCCGATTTGGTAGCCACAGTGGAGGTTGAACGTCTACCAGCTCCTCTAATTTTATTAGAGGACGGGGATATAGAAGAGGCATTCATTGGGGAGTTTGCTGATAGAGAAGAGGATGCGCAGGAATAACGTAAGTTGTCGAAATTGCTAATTAATTTTTTTCTGACGTTTTCTCTAACGCGTGGTTTATTCTATTAGTTATCCCGTAATAACGTTTTATTAAATCTTTAAATGTTATTTCTTTACAGGTATGAATTTGAAGAAACTTTTTTGTTGTTATTCAAAAAAATTGTCATTCATGAATAAACTTTACCTTTAAATTTCCAAATATTGTGTTATTTATTAAAAACGTTATCCTTAACCTTTATTTAGTTAAATTGATATAGGCGCTGTGCAACGAAAAAAATAAAAGAGCGGAGGCTACGTGGGGCGGCAGCTCCACCGACATAAACAACGGTTTGACTTTACTTGGTCTCTTAGTATAAAATAAATACATTGTAATATTAAATTTGGCGTGGAAAACGAGTAAAAGAGACGTATAAAAAACCACCGGGGTCCGGGGTCTCCCCTCTACGGGGGGCAGATATAGGGGGCAGAGCCCACCAACAGAACAAACAGTGGAATCTTGCGCGTAAAGTAAATATAAACATTATACCCACGATTCCTAAACCAGCTAACCTAGCATTAGTCAATGGCCGAAACCGATCGGTTTCACGTTATGATATGGCGATTTTAGTGATTTATCAAAACATGATATAAATTCCGATATATCAGAAAATATTCCTATAATCTCCGACAATTTTGGATTGGAATCGTGATAATATCGGTCATCATCCGTTTACTTTAATGTGATAGGGGTAGGTTCTATGCTGGGGCCAGCCGTTTCCATGCTCTATCGCGCTTTCTGTAAGCAGGAGAGTGTAAGAGAGACGCCAGTAGTATCCTTGTTAACGTGTTCATTCCTATGAAAGTGCGATGGCGCTTTCGAAGTTCGAACAGAAGACGTGGCGTATGGTAGAAAATATTTTTCAAATCCATACATTTCCCGGTGAAGTTTGTAAAAAGCCTAGCTAGAGAAAATAAAGAGGCACTTTGTCAGGTTTATCGCATAGCTCTCTAGCGTAATGTTTTTGTTTAGTTTACGCCCTTTTTGCTAAGGAAAGCCATCGCGCTTCGTGATTAATGAAGGTGTTTCCAAGGCTACTGCTAGCGTCTGTCTCGCACTCTCCTGCTTACACAGTGAAATAGAGCGTCATTCGTAAGATAGTGTTTTTGCTTATTTTTGCCTTGTTTTCAGCACGCGCACTTTTGAGCTTTTTACATTACGATGAAAAAAGCTCTGATTAACGCAGTAACAAAACAGTATTTTACACACGTCACTTCCTTATAGAATAAAATTTTAAAAACTTAAACAAATCCCGTGGCCAAAAACATTTTGAACCGACTGTTTTTAGAATAACTTTATCTAATCGAACCTTTACTACCCTTAATATATCTTAGCTGGCTTTAACAGCAGCTACAGCAAAGGCAGACTAAGGCTCCGGCATAGAGCAGGCGGTTAAACAGACGAACCGACACGGCAATGAACTCTGAGTGGCGGAAAAACCCTAATGGCCCAGTCTAAGATTTCCGTGTATTCAAAAAAGAGATCCTACACTTTGATTTTACCCGAAATGAAGAGACTCTGAGATTCTATTCGTATGTCGCTAGGATGAAATAACCGAGTTTAAACCTATCCAAAGCGAGTTTTTTGACCGAATTTAACGTGAGAGTAGTTTTCTTCCTTTAATAAATTACTAACTTTCGCCGAACACACTCCCTATACAACGAGTGGGTTAACCCGTTAAAGATGAGGTTTTTTGTTGAATTCTATGCGCCTACTGCCGTTGGAAAGGGAAGGAATGGTCTTCCCCAGACGTGAAACCTCTGGGAATAAGCGCATCCAATAAAACTTGATTTCCTATGGATTGAAAGCGTGTGTAAAGTCTAGTTTTATAGAGTTTCTGTAAGGAGTGTGTTTTATATATACCTACTTCTGTCTTATTTCCCGAAAGTAATGGTGACGTGACAGCATTACGTGGTTGTTACCGAATAAGTATTCTTACGAGGAAACACCGGGGTGTCATTGTCACGTATCCCTTAACAACTAAATATACTTACTAAACCTAGCTTGGTATATCCAAGGCGCGAAAAATAAGGAAAAATGTAACCAGTTCAAAATAAATTTGCAATAATTTTTATAAAAAGTTTATTTTAGTTTTTTCTTAAAAACTGTACATTTGAAAATATCTTTAAATGGGTTACAAAATACGTTATAAGATGTGTTAACGAGAGGTCAATAGGTCTTTAGATGAATTAAGGGAAATCACGTGATTGCGTTAAGGTTAAAAGATCGCGCGCGATTTTCCTTTTAAGACCCTCTGCACTAAAATATTAAAAAGTGCGGGCTTCTTCAGTGACGTCGACATAGACAGTAAAACATGTCAGTCCGTGGGAGAAACAATTTACGAAACCCCCTATTTATAATACTTTCATAAAATATGACAGTTATTGTACCTTTTTAGTAACATTTTTTCACAGTTGTTACAATAAGAAGGGGATCGGCGAATGATATTAAATTCTCTTGAGAGGCTTGATAACTAAGATCAAGTTTTCACTGTACACAGGATAATATAAGTCAGTCTTTAGTCGAAGTAAATCATCGTTAAGTATTTTATAGAACGTTTCGAATACCGAATAAATTTCACTCGCTTCGAGAACGGAAAATACAATTCCGCGTATAAAAGTCAATGAGTTAAGGCGGGAAAAAAAAACGTTAGGCTTTGAGAAAAAATAAAAAGCGAAATTCCACGTTGATAAAAAGCCTTTCGACGAAAAAGTATTCGATAACGCTCGAGTAGTTTCGTAGCTATAGTCTCTATCTTCACCGCCTAGGCCGTACGTCACAGCTATACTTTTAATAATTAGATACAATATATATCGACATAATTTGTAGCGCGAATCAACGTTTTGAACGTTAGCGAGTAAATTATACATCTCCAAGACTTTGAAACCAACGTCAAAGCCTTTGTTTATTAGCAAAGTCAAACAATTGAAGGAAGGCTCGTAGGTTAGCATCCCATTGTCATCGACAAATAGCGTGTTGTTACCGATAACTGGATACGTCACGTCAGAATGGGACACGAATGACCTAACAACCGTGCCAATGTCTTTACAAAGGTTGTAATCGAAACCCTTCGCGTACACAGTTGAGACGCTGGTTCCGTATATCATGAACGATACGGCGGCTTCACCAGCTTCGCAACTCAAGATATCATCTAAATGGATGTAGAAGAAATTAAATAATGAAGTAAATAAAGAAGTAATAAAGGTATATAGGGATCTTACTCGGAGTAATATTAAAGAAATCCTGGTTGCTGCTTGGACTTAGCAACATATCTTGTAATCGAAGAATGTGGAATTTGGCCAAATTACAGAAGGGAATGAAAAGGCTTTCGCATCTCGATAGCAACGTATTGGCGTCAATAGCGTATAACGTTTGACTTGAAATAAAATCGTTCTCCGTAATGGCAACATCGCAAGCCGACGCGACGTATGCCGGAGTCTTGTATTCGAAGCACGAAACAACCACTTCTAATCTAGCGGCGCCTTGCCGTACATTAGCGAAATGTTCTAATAAGTTCGTTAAAAGAGCGAGCTCTTTAAGCAGTCTATTGCATTCTTTAAGCATTTTGACGCGATCCCTGAAGGATAATGTACGGAAACTCATAGTAGCGGATTTTAAAAGGAATACCGAGAAGCTTGGAACTTTGAATGGTCGTTTCGGGTTATCGTGGCAGTATTTGTGAGACGCAGAATAGAATTTATACTCCGAAATAGATAGCGGATCGGCACTTAAATTGCCGTTTTTAAAGTAGTAGTTTCCAAAGTCGTGGATAGCGTTAGGGTAGTATTCTTCCGAGGGCCGTCCAAATTTATTGGTTAAAATTTCTCTTCGCCACAGGACATAGCCCTGCTCTTGCAAAGTGTCGTAAGCTATGTGATACAAAATCTCCAGTAAATATTTTACGGATAAATCCCAACAACGATTCGCGAAATAATGGAGGCAATGGCTTTGGCCAGCGGATTGAGATACGAAAACGAAATTTAAATGTCCAGTAGGATAGGGTAGGCAAATTTCGGACCGCAACTCTTCTACAAAAGCGGAGCCTAGCGAGTGAAAGTCGCAAAGAATAATATTAAAGGTACTCTTCAGTGTTGAGTTAACGAACGAAATCACTTTCTGATTCAGCTTAGCTTGCGTTTCACTTTGGTTTATACGCGTCAAGGCCCGAATGAAGGCGGACTTTACTAGGGCCAAGAGTTCGTGGTATGAAAAAAAAGACTCCCGGGTGGTGAAAGCGAGACTAACTAAGGCATCGGAAATCTCGAAGAAGCGTATCAAATAAAGATATTCGTATCCCGACAAGGTTCGAGAGCCTTTAACAATTCGATTTGTTCGCTCTCTTTTTACCATTAAAGGGAATGTAATAGTGGGAGATTTTAATGGGTTCCAAACGTTCCAAGAAGTTGATATTAAGAAAAAACCATCCAGTTTCGAGACTGTGCTAATAGTAGTAACGGGTTTAGGCATTTGAGCCATTATGACAAAATATAGTTGGATAAACGCGCGAGGGTGTTTTCGCAATCGCGGCTAAGTCAATAATGACAAATAATACCAATCTACGTGAGACTTAATATAGCTGGTGAAAAAGCATGACCTACGAGGCACGCTCTACAAGCGGCTATACAGGGTGGAAGCCTCCGCCATGGTCCAGCCTTGGTACTTCTCCTAGTACGCCTGAGTGCTGCGGATGGAACACTTCTACAGGCGCCTGTAGGCCAAAAATAGATCAATGGGAGAATTAGAAGCGCACTTTCCCGATGCTTTTTCGGGCGATTGGTTAGAGGACTTTCGGCGTTTGTTCCTGCAACTGAAGCTCCAGTTTCCGTTGTAGGAGAAAAAATTCGGAAAAGTCAGATTCTCGCTTGTTGATTTACATATTTTGAATTTCAAAATCTCGAAAATAAAGAAATCTGGATAATTTTCCCATAACCACGTAGTGAGCGATAATGGGTTCCGAAGAATTAGTAAATAATTTACAAACTACGATCAAAGATGACTTTTTCACATCAGCCGCTTTGTCAATAACCATTGTTGGTGTAAGACGGCAGTCTGGAATTTTCGCCAATGCAATACAATGCCAAAACAATAATTTAGTAATAAGGAAACGATGATTTATTTATAAACTTGGAATTTATAATTTAAAGTTAATGTTAAAACTGCCTTCCTTCCACGTTAATGCATTTCTGCAAACGAAAAGCCCAATTTCCTCTGACATCTTGTAAAAATAACGGAGTATTTAGCGCACAAGCTTGTATAATTATGTCTTGAAGGATCTATCGTGTTGGTGGTTCAGTGTCGTAAACTACTTTGCACTTACCCCCAAAGAAAGGAATTAAAAATCGTGGGACATTCTTTAATACTAAATTATTGTTCTGGTACGGTATTCCATTGGTGATTTTTTTATGAGGATTCCCATTGAACTTACAAAATTCCACACTGCCATCTTACACCAACAAAGATTATTGACAAAGCGGCAAATGTGTTTTTTGATCGCAGTTTGGAAATGGTTTACTAATTTTCCAAACACATTATCGCTCACTACATAGTAATGGTAAAATTTTCCCGATATCGTTATTTTCGGAACTTTTTAAATTCAAAATAAGTAAACCAACAAGCGAGAATCTGGTTTCCGGGTCGCCACTCCTACAACCGAAACTGAAGCTTCATTTGCAGGAACAAGCGCAGTAACTCCTCTAACCAATCGCCAGAAAAAGCACTTGGAAGATGCGCTTCTATTTCTACCATTGGTCTATTTTTCGCCAACCAGCGCCTGTAGAAGTGTTCCACGCGCAGCACTCTGGTGTACTAGGAAAAGTACCAAGGCTAGACCACGGCTGAGACTTCCACCCCGTATGTAACATTACTAATAATAGTATGATTACGACTACGTAGATTTATTGGTTGCCTTGTTTAGTGATGATAATACAGGGTGTAAACTAAAAAATTGACCAGGTCGAATCGAGGCCTTTTCAGACGATACAACTAGATGAGTCAAAAAATGGATTTTCCTATGCCAACCTTTTTGAATGATAAACCTCATCCAACTTATATTCAGACAAACCAAATAGTTGACTCAACTCACGTTTATCCATTTAGTTTAGTCAAAAAGCGGAATCGTCTAGGGTCAAACTAATTTCCTGGACCAATTGACCTGTAAATTTAAAATTTCCAATTTTTTACCTCTCACTTTGTCCCCTAGGAGGGATATTCCAATCAACGTGTTTGTCGTTGTGTCTGTCTATCTGTCTGGGCTGCGCACGCGTTCGTATTTACGGAGGAAAGTGTAACCGAGTTTTCACACAGTACCACAAGCTAGTTTCGTACCCGGTTCCTCTTGCTGCGAGAAGAAAGTGCTAACCACTCCGCCACCCCACCTATGATGTTTTATAATTTCCTTTTATTTACGTTAGTTTCGGGCGGGATTCGAACCTGAGCCCTCCTGCTCTACCCCAGAACCACGGATACATATAACGATTCACTGAAAATTTGAAACTCTTCCGAAGAGAGGTATATTTTGGCTTGCCAGATTGTTATTTTTCTGAAACGATATATTAGGTGTTAAAAGTAATTTATGAATAAGACGAAAGTGAATAACCAAAAGAACTTTTTAATATCACGAATTGGTACGATAAATTCGCTTATTGTTACGCTACAGATTTCAAAGAATGGTAAACGATTACAAATCATATTTTGAAAAGGACAATTCGAAATTTTGTAAATGAACAACAATCAAAATCAATTTTAAATGGTTTTTAATAGTATAAAAATGTTTATTTAACACTTTAAATTTTATATTAATACTAAACAAAAGTTATATTTTACAAAAGTTATATTTATATTTAACAAAACATTTATTTTACACTTAAAATTTTACATAAATATTTTACATTTAAAAATATTTTACACTCTAAAATATTTTACGCTTTATGTATTTAACACTTTTAAATAGTTTGTTCTTCACTTAACATAAAATTAAAAAAAAAATATTTAGGTATCCCGTTTACGTTTCTTATTTTTCTTTTGGGGAAAGGCTTGGGACATTATCAATTCCTCGTCAGCGCCTAAAATTTAGAAAGATTTACTTAATTTATTTTATTTAAGAATACATAAATAAAAATTAAAAATAAATATTTACCGCGTTTCTCGTGCAATTCCTGAACCGCCACTTCCAGGATATTTGGATAGTGCGCGGTTGATACGAATGATGATGACCCTGGAGTTACGACTCTTGAATTACAGCCCTGCTCGCTGTCGTTTGAGTTAAACCCGATTTCGGCAGTGAAAGTTGTTTCAGCTTCATTTTCAGTCGCATTATCTGCTACCATTATTAAATTTTGGGACGAATTTCGTAACGCCAAAAGTTTTGAAACAGTTTCTGTAAGGCTGGCGGTAGCCATTTCTTTCATCGCTTGATTAAGTAGATTTGTGGAGTTAATAAGGTCCTCTTGCTGACCTGAAGTAGTATTAGAAAAAGCTTTTCCTAATCGACGATAACTTTCGTTGGTGTTTTTCAGGTCAACAAGATACTGAACTTTTCTATTTTGATTTTTGATTTCATCTTTCAGACTTTCAACGGCGGTCTGGTGTTGCTTTTCAGTTTTTTGAAGCGTCTAGAATTTATATGCGTTATTAATACAGTTCTGAACAGAAAGCTTAAAATTAAAATAGTGCTAAAACCGACATTCGAAATTATAATAACCACACTTTAAAGCTCCCTCTATAGGTCGAGTTAACATCATTTTACTACCAGCGTTTTCCTTTGAGCTGCTCTTTCTGCTCCTGGAATGCTCCGTAATACCTTCCTTTCATCCGTTCGTTGAAGGAAGTTATTTCGGAGCAGAGAGAGCGAAAATAACAGCTAGGAGAAAACATTTATACCTACCTCGAGAATTTCTTGCTCCTGTTGAATTTTTTTGGGAAGCCGGGAATATTTACTATCATACTCGTCATCTTGTAATTCTTCCTCTTCTGGTTCCACGTTTGTTATTACCTGGCCATCTTTAAAAATATATAAATAAAATAAAAAATGATATAACCGGGGAATATAAGCCAAAGGAAGCGAAATGTTGTTAGAAACTTTCGCTCCAACCACGCGTCCGTTCGGTAGAAGGGGAAGTAAACAATCGAGGGTTTGAAGCGAAAAAATGGCGTTTTAATAGGGGCGATTACGGGTCCGCTGTTTTCCCGCTACACCCCCCGTTTATTTCCTTTCTCTTCTACCGAACGTTCGTGACATTTGGGCGAAAGTTTCTACCAACATTTCGCTTCCTTTATCTAATCTTCCTTGATAAAAGTTACCAGGAATTGATGCGATGAGTGGAGGTTCGGCAACATCCACGCAATTCGGGAAACCAAACAATTCATCGTTGGGCAGACATAAAATTTTGGTCCACTCCGGCTCCTTCTCAGCCACCTCCAGATATCGACTCCATACTGGAACCGGAAACAGATTTTCTGTTTCATCGCCATACTTCCCCTCTAAAAAAAATTATAAGCAGGCTGGCGGTTGAAGCTAGTGACGCTGGCAACCTGGTAACCATCTAGAAGCGAAATGTGACCGGTAATAGTGTAATATTTTACACTATTGTACACTTATTCTACGCTTTTACCCCTTAACAGATAGCGCCGGCGTCACTGGTTATTAAATTATTATACTTACGAGCCAGTTTGGCGAGGTAAGCCACGACGTAACGGACGAAGTCGTTGTTTTTCAGTGACCCGTCAGATTGAATAGCGAATAAATTTTGGATATTTTTCGAATGGTCCGATAGACATTTTTGACTTTTTTTTTTCCTGAGAAATTTTTTAGAACTAATTAGTTTGTATCTTTATCCGGTCGCAAAGTGAATATAAAGAAAATTTACAAAATCCTTGTACCAAAGTTAAAGATTTGGCAGGAAAGAAACACAAAATAATAAAAATTATAATAATAAATTTTACTCATGTGTTGTTGAGCCTTTTTTTCCCGATATTGCTATTGCGCTCTTGACAACTGTAAACCATGTGCCTTCATTTTTTACGGTGTTATTGGAAAAGGCTTCATCTATTTCGGGGACTGTCAAGAATAGTTGTTTTAGTTGTTGGCCAGGGAGAGCACTAACATAAAAATATAGCGCTTGGATGAGCGACTCTGGCGAAAAATAAGTACTCTTGGGCGTTTTTTTAGAAAGACGAAAAGCGTCGCAAATGAGTTTAACAACTTTATCTTTAGTCAGATAATTGGCCATCTCGATGAAAATCTAGCCTGCAAAGGAAAAATTATTTAATTTATGTCCCGAACCTCTCTACGCTATCCGAACCTTCCTTTAGGTATTGTAACGAAGGAACACCCGCGTAACGTTTACAAAGTTAGGGATATTAACATAACAAACCTACTTGGAAGATATCCAAATTGCAAATGTTTGAAAAAATCTAAAACCCACTTATATACCCGTTTGTAAGTCCTATATCCCGAACGTTATAACGACGTGACAACGTTACGTGGGTGATTCGTCGTAACCATACTAGGTAATATTACGAGGGAACACCCCCATAACGTTAACACATCGCTTATACGTTAGGGATATATACATACCAAACTAACTTATATACCAGCTTTTAATTCATATATCCCAAACGTAATAACGACGTGACAACGTTACATGGGTGATCCCTCATAACCACACTCTAGGTATTGATAAGAGGGAACACCCGCTTATCGTTAACATGCCGCTATTGAGTTTAGGAATTCATACAAACCAATCCTCCCGTGTAGATATCCAAATTGCAACTGATTGGAAATATTGAAAACCCATCGATATGCCCGCTTTTAAGTCCTATATCCCGAACGTAATAACGAAGTGACAACGTTACGCGGATGATTCCACGTAACCCAACTCTAGGTATTGTTACGAGGCAACACCCGCGTAACGTTACCACGTCGCTATTGAGTTGGGGACTTCATACGTACCAAACCTCCCTTGAAGATATCCAAATTGCAAATGTAGAAAATATCGAAAACCCATCTATATGCCCGCTTTTAAGTCCTATATCCCGAACGTAATAACGAAGTGACAACGTTACGCGGATGATTCCACGTAACGAAACTCTAGGTATTGTTACGAGGGAAAACCCGCGTAACGTTAACACGTCGCTATTGAGTTGGGGACTTCATACGTACCAAACCTCCCTTGAAGATATCCAAATTGCAAATGTAGAAAATATCGAAAACCCATCTATATGCCCGCTTTTAAGTCCTATATCCCGAACGTAATAACGAAGTGACAACGTTACGCGGATGATTCCACGTAACGAAACTCTAGGTATTGTTACGAGGGAAAACCCGCGTAACGTTACCACGTCGCTATTGAGTTGGGGACTTCATACGTACCAAACCTCCCTTGAAGATATCCAAATTGCAAATGTTGAAAATATCGAAAACCCATCTATATACCCGCTTTTAAGTCCTATATCCCGAACGTAATAACGAAGTGACAACGTTACGCGGATGATTCCACGTAACGAAACTCTAGGTATTGTTACGAGGGAAAACCCGCGTAACGTTACCACGTCGCTATTGAGTTGGGGACTTCATACGTACCAAACCTCCCTTGAAGATATCCAAATAACAAATGATTGGAAATATTGAAAACCCATCGATATGCCCGCTTTTAAGTCTTATATCCCGAACGTTATAACGAAGTGACAACGTTACGCGGATGATTCCACGTAACCGAACTCTAGGTATTGTTACGAGGGAAAACCCGCGTAACGTTAACACGTCGCTATTGAGTTGGGGACTTCATACGTACCAAACCTCCCTTGAAGATATCCAAATTTCAAATGTAGAAAATATCGAAAACCCATCTATATACCCGCTTTTAAGTCCTATATCCCGAACGTAATAACGAAGTGACAACGTTACGCGGATGATTCCACGTAACCAAACTCTAGGTATTGTTACGAGGGAAAACCCGCGTAACGTTAACACGTCGCTATTGAGTTGGGGACTTCATACGTACCAAACCTCCCTTGAAGATATCCAAATTTCAAATGTAGAAAATATCGAAAACCCATCTATATACCCGCTTTTAAGTCCTATATCCCGAACGTAATAACGAAGTGACAACGTTACGCGGATGATTCCACGTAACCAAACTCTAGGTATTGTTACGAGGCAACACCCGCGTATCGTTAACACGTTTCTATTACGTTAGGGACTTTATACGTACCGAACCTCCCTTGAAGATATCCAAATAACAAATGATTGGAAATATTGAAAACCCATCGATATGCCCGCTTTTAAGTCCTATATCCCGAACGTAATAACGAAGTGACAACGTTACGCGGATGATTCCACGTAACCGAACTCTAGGTATTGTTACGAGGCAACACCCGCGTATCGTTAACACGTTTCTATTACGTTAGGGACTTTATACGTACCGAACCTCCCTTGAAGATATCCAAATAACAAATGATTGGAAATATTGAAAACCCATCGATATGCCCGCTTTTAAGTCTTATATCCCGAACTTTATAACGAAGTGACAACGTTACGCGGATGATTCCACGTAACCGAACTCTAGGTATTGTTACGAGGGAAAACCCGCGTAACGTTACCACGTCGCTATTGAGTTGGGGACTTCATACGTACCAAACCTCCCTTGAAGATATCCAAATTGCAAATGTAGAAAATATCAAAAACCCATCTATATACCCGCTTTTAAGTTCTATATCCCGAACGTAATAACGAAGTGACAACGTTACGCGGATGATTCCACGTAACCAAACTCTAGGTATTGTTACGAGGCAACACCCGCGTATCGTTAACACGTTTCTATTACGTTAGGGACTTTATACGTACCGAACCTCCCTTGAAGATATCCAAATAACAAATGATTGGAAATATTGAAAACCCATCGATATGCCCGCTTTTAAGTCCTATATCCCGAACGTAATAACGAAGTGACAACGTTACGCGGATGATTCCACGTAACCGAACTCTAGGTATTGTTACGAGGCAACACCCGCGTATCGTTAACACGTTTCTATTACGTTAGGGACTTTATACGTACCGAACCTCCCTTGAAGATATCCAAATAACAAATGATTGGAAATATTGAAAACCCATCGATATGCCCGCTTTTAAGTCTTATATCCCGAACTTTATAACGAAGTGACAACGTTACGCGGATGATTCCACGTAACCGAACTCTAGGTATTGTTACGAGGGAAAACCCGCGTAACGTTACCACGTCGCTATTGAGTTGGGGACTTCATACGTACCAAACCTCCCTTGAAGATATCCAAATTGCAAATGTAGAAAATATCAAAAACCCATCTATATACCCGCTTTTAAGTTCTATATCCCGAACGTAATAACGAAGTGACAACGTTACGCGGATGATTCCACGTAACCAAACTCTAGGTATTGTTACGAGGCAACACCCGCGTATCGTTAACACGTTTCTATTACGTTAGGGACTTTATACGTACCGAACCTCCCTTGAAGATATCCAAATTGCAAATTTGAAAATATTTTTTTTTAAATTAATAAACATTATGTACAACAATGGCCCCCAATACTGACAATTAACACGAAAAATTTCAAAATTCTAACTACAACGGTTATTGAAAAAAATCACTTTTTCGAATAAAAATGGACACCTTGTATATGAAGTTTCCATTAAGGTACACATTAGATAATTTTACACGAGAGTTTATTCAATTGTATATTAAGGTGTTGGTGAGTGAACACATATACTTAGTAAGGTAAAATCATGAGCCATTTGGTATGGTCTCACTGGAGCTCTGTACGGAGATTACATTCTTGATATACGTCGTGAATGATCTAAAAAGATTACTGTAGACAACCACTTTTGTAATACACCTTTATTTAACAAAATTTATACTTCACTATATTTCAACGTTTATAATACACCGTATTTCATCAACATAATACAAATTTTAATTTCCCATTGCGTGAGAGCCTAGTGACATTAATACTTTACGTTGCGTGGTTTGGGATGAAATTTCTAACTACCGTTGCGCAAGAGTTAGGTGATATAAAAACTAAGCTGCGTGAGTGATGAGTGATATACGAAACTTATACGCTGGGTTAGGAATTAGGGAGAGTTCCGCATGTGATCGGTGAGATTGAGTCTTTACAGTGCGTGAGAGGTCGGTGAGAATACTACTCGAGGTGTTATCCGCGAGCCGTTATCCGGTCCCTGACAACCAGTAACTATACGTGCCAACTAAGCTTACGTTCTCCGTAAAGGCTTTTCCCAGCGGATTGAGATACGAAAACGAAATTTTGATGTCCAGTAGGATAGGCAAATTTCGACCGCAACTCTTCTACATAAGCGTAGCCTAGCGAGTGAAAGCCGCAAAGAAGAATGTTAAAGGTGCTCTTCAGTGGCGAGTTAACGAATGAAAACACTTTCTGATTCCGCTTCGCTGGCATTTCGCTTGGCTTTAAACGCGTCAAAACCCGAATGAAGGCGGACTTAACGAACGCCAGTAGTTGGTGGTATGGAAAAAAGACTCGGGTGGTAAAAGAGAGACTAACTAGGGCATCGGAAATCTCAAAGAATGGTATTAAATAAAGAAATTCGTATCCCGACAAAGTTCGAGAGCCTTTAACGATAAAATTTTTTCGCTCTCTTTTTACAATTAAAGGGAATGTAGTGCTGGGAGATTTCAATGGGTTCCATACGTTCCAAGAAGTTGATATTAAGAAAAAACCACCAATTTTCGAGACTGTGCTAATATTAAGACAGCGTTAAGGCGTTTGAGCCATTAGGACCAAAAATAGTTGGGTAAACCCGCAAGGGTGTTTTCGCAACCGCGGCTAAGTCAATAATGACATTATATGATTCTCCGTGATACTTAATACTGCTGGTGAAAACGCATCTCCTACGAGGGTGAAGTGCTACAAGTGGCTTAATGTAACAATAACAATGCTTTTATGATAACGGCTACGCAGATTTATTGGCTGCCCGGTTTAAGTCATGTTAATTACACGGTGTAAGTTAAAAAATGACCAGGGCGAATTGAGTCCTTTTCAGACGATACAACTAGATAATTCCAAAAATGGATTGTCCGATTGCCAACCTTTTTCGTTTCATAAAACTCATCCGTCTTCTATTCAGACAATCCAACTAGTTGATTCAACTCACGTTTATCCACCTAGTGGAACCAAAAAGCTGAATTGTCTTAAAAGACCTATACTCAAACAGTTTAAAAACTCAAGTATTAAGATTTCAGATTGTTTTCCACGTGCAAGAGGGACAATCGTTTAATAATTTCGGATCACCTTCCACGATGTCTTCAAGTTCATCTAAAAACTAACGTGAAAGCATTGCGCCTTGTAAGTAGCTTTAGTTCCAATAAGAAAGTTGTTCTCCATCATATTTTGGATCCGATCAAATTTTAGCAATAGTCGGCTGTGAAATAAATGGTCAAAAACAAGGAATTATGACTAAGAGACCACATTTAAGTCTGAAATAATCAGCAATTAAATGGGCTATGGCATTCAATTTCGCGGGTCCTATTTCACTGTTAGGACTACGGAATTTCTAGGCGAGGCAACAGTTATCTCAAAAACCTTTAGGCTTAGATCTACAGTTCCAATTGGTAAGTTGTTCTCCATCTCATTTAAAGTAAAAACGGCAGTTACATAAAAAATGTGACGGTGTATTTGGAAATGCGTTAATAAACATAATGATTCTGGAAATACGTGTTACATAACCTTTGAGACAAGGTTCGAGGTCATCCGATATTCAATAGTCATACGTCCCCCTAACAGAGGCATAGATTCTGAGAATTTTAATACGGTATCACATTTGCTGATTAATTAAGACGTAAATGCGGTCTCTTAGACACAATATCTTTTATAGTCACCACATTTTTACCGTTTACTTCGCAGCGCCTTTTTTGTCAAATTTGATCGGGTCAAAGATATTTAGACTAAAAATGTGAACTTTTCCAATCGGAATTAAAGTATTAATTTAACCTTATGCTTCTCGAGATAGTTTAAGGATAACCTTGAAGACATGGTTTAGGGTCCTACTAATTTCCTGGACCAATTGACCCCTTAAACGTGGGAAAGGACCTAAAATTTCAAATTTCCAATTTTTAACTTTCTGAAATATTCGCCCTGCTCCATTTTTAGTTAACTCCATGTATATCACACGATGTATAAGGTGTTCAAATTATTTTTTAAATAAGACGAAACTGAAGAATAAAAGGAATTTTTTATTATCACATTCTTTTAATGGTACGTTACAGATTTCAACGCATGGTTAACGATTACACAAAATAGCACCTTACGCGAAAATAATGGAAGCGGATAAATCGCGGTTTAATTGCACGGCATAATTTCGTGGCTTAATCTTCGCCTGATGATATGTCCGAAAATTCTACATTTTCATCGTCTCCTTCTACACTTTCTTCGCCAACTTCTCTTTTTCCTTCGACACTTTCTTCGTCTTTTTGTACCGTTTCGTCTTCTTCCACACTTTCTTCGTCTTTTTGTACCGTTTCGTCTTCTTCCACACTTTCTTCGTCTTTTTGTACCGTTTCGTCTTCTTCCACACTTTCTTCGTCTTTTTGTACCGTTTCGTCTTCTTCCACACTTTCTTCGTCTTCTTCTTCGATTTGTACGGAGGCGTACTCTACAACTCTGTAATAAATTATATTGTTTATTCCTAATTGAAGAGAAAGTACGTTCGCTTGTTAGCTATTAAAAATGTACTAAAAGTTAAAATTTACTTTCGGGCTAAATTGGCCACTTTTAAAATTTCTGCCTTTTTTGATTTCGTAAGACCTAGGAGAAGAGCGATCTGTGATTCGGTGGTTACCGTGTACAATTCCGTGTTGAGTAGACTGGTAGCTCGCTCGAAGAAAATATCGACGGAACTAGATAATAATTACAAAAAATTTCAAGTAATTTGACCGTATTCAAAATTACGTATTAAAGCGCGATACCACCTGTACATTTTGGGGTCTAGCAAGCTTATTTACCAGCTTCTCACACCCTAAAAATGCAGGGGATATTCAGGCGCAAAACAATCTTAGATATTAACGATGGTATAAATTACCCGAAAGTTAACTGTTTGATCATAACTGCCGCCGGTGATTTTGCGTCGTTGATTTTTGTGAAAAGTTTACGGGCAAAATCCTTTTCCGGGTTACCAGTAAAATAGACCTGCTTAACGTCAGACCGAAATTTCTTAGCTTCTTTCTCCCTGTTTTAGAAAAATTAAGCGTAGAACCAAAAATAACATAACGTACAAAATTCTGGGAATAAGGGCTCACACCCACTACGTGATATTTATCAAGTGCTGTATTTCACGCGCTCTCCTCGGAACTTTCGAGCGTAACAAGTAACTGGGAAACAAAGTTACTTGATAACTTGCGAAATATCACGTTAACACTGGGCAAAGTGTAGGAGCGATCGAAGTCTCAGACTTTTTGTAAAAAAATAATATTTACTTTTGATCCGATTGAACTTGTTTTTCGTCTTGCTTAATTTGATCTTGAATTTTAATTTCTTCTCCGTTGTTTCTATAACAAATAAAAATCAATTTTATTATTATTCACGGTGACGGTGACTGGTTAAATTTACCTCTCAGCATCGGGCTCGTCTATCACGTACACCCCCTGAACTTTGGGCTTCTTAGACTCGTCAATTTTCATTTTCTTAACGAGGATGGCCGAAGCAGAGGAAGAAAGCCTTTTATCCTTAAAAATGGTATTTTCAAAATTGTAAAAACACTGAGAAAAGCATTCACAGGGAGTATAACCCCAGGATATGGGTATGGAAATTAAAGGGTTCCCATTTAAGGATGCAATAGAAACTTTGGTCTCTGCTTAGTGATTTGTTTACGATAAATCTCAAAAAATTAAGAGTTTCCATTAAATCCTTTACCTTTAACGCGATACACATTCGTTTACGGAGTAGGCCATTTGGTTACGGGCTTAATTTCGCATAGTACAGGCGCGGTCGAGTACTATCAGAAATCATACCTGTAATGAAAAGGCAGCTTCCACAAATAAGTGTAAAATCTTTTTTAATTTTTCTAACCATTCTTGAATCGGTACGAAGGAACTTGGCGTAACGAGTTTTCAGAGAATTTTCCGTATATTTGGAAGACATTAACTTGTTTTCTACGACGTAACTTCGTATATTCTTCCAGAGAGTGTCGGATGTTATCCCGTTTCCGTCGGGAGCACCGAATATTCTCAACACGGCGTTCTTTAATACTTCATCGTCAGATGGAGTGTAGGAAACCCGTTTCTTACTATAAGAAATAAAACGATAATTGAAGAAAAACAAAACAAAAACCAAATACAAACCTTTCAGGCAAAATATTAAAAAGGGCCGCTTTCGTCGAACCTTTAGGAATTTCAACCCTACATGGTAAAAAGATAATAAACCCATTTAATTTTCGAACCAAAATAAATTAAGGCAAACATTTTCGTGACCGTACGTTTTCATTGTTGGCGAAATTAATTGTTTCGCAACGACCTCGTTGAAAGTTTCCCCTATAACCTTTACGGGACGATCCATCAAAAGGAAATTATTACGGGATTTCGGATTTATTGTATGTGGCTGAGCTAAAAATTCAAAAACAGCGACATTTACGACCAATAAAAAAGGGGGTAGAATGAAACCCGCCATAAATACATACATCCCTAATGTGACAACGTTACGAGTTTGATTTCACGTGAAAATACTCTATTTCTTACAAGGCAACAATCGCGTGACGTTGTCACGTCGCTATTACGTTACGGATATATACCAACCAAACCTCCTTTGACGGTATCAAAATTACCACTGATTGAAAGTATCGAAAACCCACTTTTAAGTATAATTTCCCGAACGTAATAGCGACGTGACCACGCTACGCGGGTGTTCCCTCCTAACCACCCTCTTAAGTATTGTTACGAAGGAATACCCGCGTCACGTTGTCACGACGCTATTGAGTTGGGGACTTCAAACATAACAAACTTCCCTTGAAGATATCAAAATTGGAAATGATTCAAAATATCGAAAACACACTTATATACCCACTTTTAAGTATTATTTCCCGAACGTAATAGCGACGTGACCACGTTACGCGGGTGTTCCCTCCTAACCACACTCTAGCTATTGTTACGAGGGAACACCCACGTAACGTTAACACGTCGCTATTACGTTGGGGACTACATACCTACCAATCCTCTCTTGTAGATATCCAAATTGCAAATGATTTAAAATATTGAAAACACACTTATATACCCGCTTTAAAGTACTATATCCTGAAGGTAATAGCGAGGTGACAACGTTACGCGGATGATTCCTCGTAAGCATACTCTAGGTTTTGTTATGAGGGAAAACACGCGTTACGTTAACACGTCACTATTGAGTTGGTGACTTAAAACATTACAAACCTCCCTTGAAGCAATCCAAATTGGAAATGATTCAAAATATCGAAAACCCACTTATATACCCGCTTTTAAGTATTATTTCCCGAACGTAATAGCGACGTGACCACGTTACGCGGGTGTTCCCTCTTAACCACACTCTAGCTATTGTTACGAGGGAACACCCGCGTGACGTTGTCACGTCGCTATAACGTTTGGTAATTATACGTACGAAACCTCCATTGACGGTATCCGAATTCAACTGATTGAAAATAACGAAAATTCCCCCTATATACCCGCTTTTGAGTCCTATTTCCCGAACGTAACAACGACGTGACCACGTTACGCGGGTGTTCCCTCCTAACCATACTCTATTTATTGTTACGAGTGAAAACCCACGTAACGTTAACACGTCGCTATTACGTTGGGGACTACATACCTACCAATCCTCTCTTGTAGATATCCAAATTGCAAATGATTTAAAATATTGAAAACACACTTATATACCCGCTTTAAAGTACTATATCCTGAAGGTAATAGCGAGGTGACAACGTTACGCGGATGATTCCTCGTAAGCATACTCTAGGTTTTGTTATGAGGGAAAACACGCGTTACGTTAACACGTCACTATTGAGTTGGTGACTTAAAACATTACAAACCTCCCTTGAAGCAATCCAAATTGGAAATGATTCAAAATATCGAAAACCCACTTATATACCCGCTTTTAAGTATTATTTCCCGAACGTAATAGCGACGTGACCACGTTACGCGGGTGTTCCCTCTTAACCACACTCTAGCTATTGTTACGAGGGAACACCCGCGTGACGTTGTCACGTCGCTATAACGTTTGGTAATTATACGTACGAAACCTCCATTGACGGTATCCGAATTACAACTGATTGAAAATAACGAAAATTCCCCCTATATACCCGCTTTTGGGTCCTATTTCCCGAAAGTAACAACGACGTGACCACGTTACGTGGGTGTTCCCTCCTAACCATACTCTATTTATTGTTACGAGGGAAAACCCACGTAAAGTGAACACGTCGCTATTACGTTGGGGACTATATACATACCAATCCTCTCTTGTAGGTATCCAAATTGAAAATGATTGAAAATATTGAAAACACTCATCTATACCCGCTTTTAAGTACTATATGCCGCACGTAATAGCGACGTGACCATGTTACGCGGTTGTTCCATCTTAACCACACAAGGTATTTTACGAGGGAACACCCACGTAACGTTAACACGTCGCTTTTACGTTGGGGACTATATACATACCAAACCTCCCTCGGATGGTCTTCGTGCTACTTTTTCGACTAAAAAAAGAAGGAACTCTCGGTGTTTATTATCATTTCAGTCGCTGGTCCTTTCGTGGTAAGTTCATTTGTATTTGCTCCGTAGTATATGTACAGAAAAATCTAGTGTCCAGCTTTGTAAATTTGTCAGATTTTCACTTACGTTTGTAGGAATTTTAAAATCTATATCATTATCGCAATGGACCTTGTACAATATTCAATTTCGAAAGCTTTCCACTGCTCTACGAGAGCGCAAGTGATGAGTTATTATAAGTTTATGGTGGATGACTACAATAAAACATATGACGTAAGTTACATCTCCGATCCCAGACTCTTTTTAACGAAGATAAACATTCAGCCCCGATCTGGGCAGATGGATCTCAAGCTGCCGTCGTGGGAAAAGATACCAGGTAAGCATAAATAACTTTATAATTGTTTGGAATTAAAAAACGATTCTTCTGTAGCAGTTTCGTCTGATCTCTCTGTTAATGATGGCTTGAAACGAAATATTAAATATTGAGGGCGAAAACAATATGATCAAGAAATTCCGTAGTGATCCTAAAGAACTTAAAACAAGTGATGAAGACAAATACTTTGAAGAAGTCGTTGGAGGGATTATTTCGTCATAATTCAAACGTGGAAAGATAAATAATAAAATCAATTTTGATTATGTATAATAAAATCAATTTTTGAAATG
Organism: Leiobunum rupestre; assembly: GCF_980474605.1. Taxonomy (NCBI): domain Eukaryota; kingdom Metazoa; phylum Arthropoda; class Arachnida; order Opiliones; family Sclerosomatidae; genus Leiobunum; species Leiobunum rupestre. Next base: position 96,865,729 of record NC_143384.1, on the reverse strand, counting down.
TATAATAAAAATATTTTTTCGTAATTGAAATGTATTTATTTCACGAATTTAAGCCTATAGAAATAATCTAAGCTAAGTTGAAAAATTAAGGTATATTGGTTTTCTCACGACATATAACCAACCGCATGCGATATTTTCAGATAGTTCATTCTTGATACATGTCACACCACAGGCAATGGATTTTTTAATCGTCAGGATATAGCGCAATTCATCACACGTAAATGTACTTGAAAAGACTATTTCAACTCAAAGTACGCAGAAGCAATTGTGTCAAATATTCTTTGAAAAGCTTTATTTTCAACGGGGTGCCAGCAGATCAATTGGAAAACCGTTTAGGTTTTGATAGGACCGACGCGAATGGGGAAAACAGAATTAGCCTAAGCACATGGCAAATAGTCTCTGATTGGGAGGAACAAATGGGAATGGAAGAGGTACCGCTCAGGCGTAACAGTCTTGAGTCGTCATCGACGACGATGTAGACACAGAAAAATTGTCCCCCCAGAAGTTTATCGAACGTAGACCTCAATGTCACATGTGACGTAAAGTATTCCACAGTGTGTTTCGAGAAGGGGGTGCCGATTTTTATATGTTGCAACTCGGAGGTGGTGGTATCTCAACCGAACACAAAGAGGCCTGTTTGCAACGTGTGAATATTCATTTGATCAATGAACCTCTGTTTGAAAAAGCAGCGATTGGAAATTCGAGGGCTTCGGAAAAAAATGATAATTTTCAGTTAAAGAAGTAACGTTAAACTTACGTTCTTGTGCAAAACAAGGCGGAAGTTTTTCAGGGTCTGGCCGGCCTTTGTCACGATAATGTTCAAAACGAGGCGGCATTTTTACAGGCGGGAGTTTTTGAAGGTCATTCTGGACCTTAATTTTAGAGGCTGGAATCCGCCGCCTTTATTGCGTATATTGGACGTGAAGGTGGATTAAACGCCAGATTTGGATGGTAGCGCCTTTATAGTTCCAGCTGGAAACGGGTTATCGCGGAGGGCAGATAAAATTTTACCTCTATTTGTTACCAACTCAATAGCCCCGCCCTCGGATTTATAATCAATTATCGCAACAACGAGTGTGTGAACCCGTTAAAAGATGAGATTTGTGTTGTATCCTAGGTGGCTGCTGCCGTTGGAAGGGGAAGGAATTATCTTCTTCTGACGTGAAAGCTCTGGGAATAAGCGCAGCCAATAAAAATTGATTTCCTATGGATTAAAAGCGTGTGTGAAGTCTAGTTGCTTTGTGTTTCTGTAAGGAATGTGTTTCTGGTATACCTACTTCTGCCTAATTTCCCGAAAGTAATGGTGACGTGAGAGTAGTACGTGGTTGTTACCTAAGAAGTCTTGTAACGAGGAAACACTCGCGTGTCATTGTCACGTAACCCTTAACAGCTAAATATACTTACTAAACCTAGCTTGGTTTTATCCAAAGCGCGGAAAATAAGGAAAAATTAAATCAGTTAAAATAAATTTGCGAGAAATGTTAGAAAATTATATTTTATTTTTTATTCAAAACTGAGCACATGCTAAATTGCTTTCGAAAAAACTCTTTAGTCAAGGAATTGGGATACAAAATGCGTATTAAGATGTGTTAACAATAGGTAAGTTAGTTTGTCTTTACATAAAGTAAGGGATATCACGTGATTGCGTTAAAGTTAAGAGAAGGGGATAAACGAGAGATTTCCGATACTCTTGAGAGGCTTGATAACTAAGATAAAGTTTCACTGTAGACAGCAAAATATTACTGTATTTAGTCGAAGTAACTCGTCGTTAAGTATTTTGTAGAACGTTTCGAATACCGAATAAATTTCACTCGCTTCGAGAACGGAAAATACAATTCCGCGTATAAAAGTCAATGAGTTAAGGCGGGAAAAAACAAAAAGCGATCTTCCCCGTTGAAAAGAAGCTTAATCTTCGCCTGATGATATGTCCGAAAATCCTACACTATCATCGTCTCCTTCTACACTTTCTTCGTCAACTTCTCTTTTTCCTTCGTCTCTTTCTACACTTTCTTCGTCTTTTTGTACCGTTGCGTCTTCTTCCACACTTTCTTCGTCTTCTTCCTCGATTTGTACGGAGGCGTACTCTACAACTCTGTAATAAATTATATTGTTTATTCCTAATTGAAGAGAAAGTACGTTCGCTTGTTAGCTATTAAAAATGTACTAAAAGTTAAAATTTACTTTCGGGCTAAATTGGCCACTTTTAAAATTTCTGCCTTTTTGGATTTCGTCAGACCTAGGAGAAGAGCGATCTGCGATTCGGTGGTTACCGTGTGTAATTCCGTGTTGAGAAGACTAGTAGCTCGCTCGAAGAAAATATCGACGGAACTAGATAATAAATACAAAAAATTTCAAGTAATTTGACCGTATTCAAAATTACGTATTTGATCGCGACACCACCTGTACATTTTGGGGTGTAGCAAGCTTACCTACCTGCTTCTCACACCTTAAAACGCCGACGGATTTAACGATTTTATTTTATTATCGAATGTATAAATACCCGAAAGTTAACTCTTTGATCATAACTGCCGCCGGCGATTTTGCGTCGTTGATTTTTCTGAAAAGTTTACGGGCAAAGTCCTTTTCCGGGCGACCAGTGAAATAGACGTGCACAACGTCAGACCTAAATTTCTTAGCTTCTTTTTCCCTGTTTTGGAAAAATTAAACATAGAACCAAACATAAGTAATTTTACATACTACAATAAGGGAATATGGGTCACTAGCGCTACATGATATTGATCAAGTGCTGTATTTCACGCGCTCGCGTAGGCAAATATCAAGTAACTCGGAAAAAAATCTACTTGATTACTTGCGACGTATCACGTTAACCATGGGCAAAGTCAAGCAGGGGTCGAAGTCCCAGACTTTTTGTAAAAAATACTATTTACTTTTGGTTCGATTGATCTTGTATTTCGTTCTTCTTTAATTGCTCTTGAATTTTTTCTTCGTTGTTTCTATAACAAAAAAATCCATTTTATATTATTCACGATGACGGTGACTGGTGAAATTTACCTCTCAGCTTCGGGTTTGTTTATCTTGGTCATCTCCTGAACTTGGGGCTTCTCCGCCTCCTCAATTTTCAGTTTCTTAACGGCCGAAGCAGTGGAAGAACGCCTTTTATCCTTAAAAATGGCATTTTAAAGGTTGTAAATACACCGAGAAAAACACTTACAGGGAATATAACCCCAGGATATGGGTGTGTAAATTAAGAGGGTTCCCATTGATGGACGCTTTAGAAACTTTGATATCTGCTTAGTGGTATGTTTACGAGAAATCTCAAAAAATGTAGGGTTTTCCATAAAACCTTTCCCTTTAAAGCGATACACACTCGTTTATGAAGTAGGCCGTTGGTTTACGGGCTTAATTTCGAATAGTACAGGCGCATCGGCTCGCAACGTCACTCACGGTTGAGCGCTTGAAACGGCCTTGTTTGTACTCAGGGCCGGACTGGCTAGTAGTTGGCCCCACCGGCAATGCAATCGGGTTAGCCTCATTTCCCATTAATGACCAATTTTTCCACTTAGGCCCCCAATTTGAGTTGGCCCCGATCTGAGCGTTGATCGCCGGTTAGCCACCCGGGCCAGTCCGGGCCTGTTTGTAGTATCAAAAAACAAACCTCTAATGAAAGGCAGTTTCCACAAATAAGTGTAATTTTTTACATTATTCTTACCATTCTTGTATCAGTACGAAGGAACTTGGTGTAACGAGTTTTCATAGAATTTTCCGAATGATTGTAGGACATTAACTTATTTTCTACGATGTAACTTCGAATATTCTTCCAGAGATTGTCGGATGTTATTCCGTTTCCGTCGGGAGCACCAAATATTTTCAACACGGACTTCTTTAATACTTCATCGTCAGATGGAGTGTAGGAAACCCGTTTCTTACTATAAGAAATAAAACGATAATAAAAGAAAAACATAACAAAAACAAAATACAAACCTTTCAGGCAATACATTAAAAGTTGCCGCTCCCGTGGAATCTGTAGGAATTTCGACCCTACATGTTATAAAGATAATAAAGCCATTTCATTTTCGGACCAAAATAGAATAAGCCAATTTTTTCCGTGACAGTACGTTTTTGTTGTTGGTGAATTAAAATGTTTCGCAACGACCTCATCGAAAGTTTCCCTTTTAACCTTTACGGGACGATCCATCAAAAGAAAAGGATTACGAGATTTCGGATTCATTGTAAGTCGCCGAGCTAAATATTAAAAAACAACGACAGTTACGACCAAGAAAAAAGGGGCAAGAATGAAACGCGCTATAAATACATATATCCCTAACGGGACAACGTTACGAGTGTGTTTTCCCAAGAGAATACTTTATGTATTTTTACGAGGGAACACCCGCGTGACGTTTTCATGTTGCTATTACGTTAGGGATATATACGTACCAAACCTCATTGGACGTTACTGATTGAAAATATCGAAAATTCCACCTATATACCCACTTTTGAGAACTATATCCCGAACGTAATAAGGAAGTGACAAGGATACGCGGGTGATCCCTCTTAACCACACTTTTGTTAAGAGGGAACACCGTCGAATCGTTAACAAGTCCCTTGTACGTTGGGGACTATATACATAACAAACCTCCCTTGTAGCTATCCAAATTCAAAATGATTGAGAATAACAAAAACCCTCTTATATACCTGCTTTTAAGTCCTATATACGGAACGAAATAGCGAAGTGACAACGTTACGCGGGTGACTCCTCGTAACCATACTCTAGGTATTGTTAAGAGGGAACACCGTCGTATCGTTAACAAGTCCTTTGTACGTTGGGGACTATATAGATAGCAAACCTCCCTTGTAGATATCCAAATTGAAAATGATTGAGAAAATCCAAAAGCCATTTATATACCCGATTTTAAGTCCTATATCCCGAACGGAATATCAAAGTGACCACGTTACGCGGGTGATCCCTCTTAACCATACTCTAGGTTTTGTTACGAGGGAAAACCCGCGTTACGTTGCCACTTCGCGTTCGAGTTGGGGACTTGAAACATACCAATCCTCCCTTGTAGATATCCAAATTGAAAATGATTGAGAAAATCCAAAAGCCATTTATATACCCGATTTGAAGTCCTATATACGGAACGAAATAGCGAAGTGACAACGTTACGCGGGTGATTCATCATAACCATACCCTAGGTTTTGTTACGAGGGAATACCCTCGTATCATCAACACGTCGCTATTACGTTGGGGACTATATAGATAACAAACCTCCCTTGTAGATATCCAAATTGAAAATGATTGAGAATATCAAAAACCAACTTATATACCCGATTTGAAGTCCTATATACGGAACGAAATAGCGAAGTGACAACGTTACGCGGGTGATTCATCATAACCATACTCTAGGTTTTGTTACGAGGGAATACCCTCGTATCATCAACACGTCGCTATTACGTTGGGGACTATATAGATAACAAACCTCCCTTGTAGATATCCAAATTGAAAATGATTGAGAATATCAAAAACCAACTTATATACCCGCTTTTAAGTCCTATATACGGAACAAAATAGCGAAGTGACAACGTTACGCGGGTGATTCCTAGTAACCACACTCTAGGTATTGTTAAGAGGGAACACCGTCGTATCGTTATCAAGTCCCTAGTACGTTGGGGACTTTATACATAACAAACCTCCCTTGTAGATATCCAAATTGAAAATTATTGAGAAAATCCAAAAGCCATTTATATACCCGATTTGAAGTCCTATATACGGAACGAAATAGCGAAGTGACAACGTTACGCGGGTGATTCATCATAACCATACTCTAGGTTTTGTTACGAGGGAATACCCTCGTATCATCAACACGTCGCTATTACGTTGGGGACCATATAGATAACAAACCTCCCTTGTAGATATCCAAATTGAAAATGATTGAGAATATCAAAAACCAACTTATATACCCACTTTTAAGTCCTATATACGGAACGAAATAGCGAAGTGACAATGTTACGCGGGTGATTCCTAATAACCACACTCTAGGTATTGTTAAGAGGGAACACCGTCGTATCGTTATCAAGTCCCTAGTACGTTGGGGACTTTATACATAACAAACCTCCCTTGTAGATATCCAAATTGAAAATGATTGAGAAAATCCAAAAGCCATTTATATACCCGATTTGAAGTCCTATATACGGAACGGAATATCAAAGTGACCACGTTACGCGGGTGATCCCTCTTAACCATACTCTAGGTTTTGTTACGAGGGAAAACCCGCGTTACGTTGCCACTTCGCGTTCGAGTTGGGGACTTGAAACATACCAATCCTCCCTTGTAGATATCCAAATTGAAAATGATTGAGAAAATCCAAAAGCCATTTATATACCCAATTTGAAGTCCTTTATACGGAACGAAATAGCGAAGTGACAACGTTACGCGGGTGATTCATCATAACCATACTCTAGGGTTTGTTACGAGGGAATACCCTCGTATCATCAACACGTCGCTATTACGTTGGGGACTATATACATAACAAACCTCCCTTGTAGATATCCAAATTGAAAATGATAGAGAATATCAAAAACCTACTTATATACCCGTTTAAGTACTATATCACGAACGAAATAGCGAAGTGACAACGTTACGCGGGTGATTCATCATAACCATACTCTAGGTTTTGTTACGAGGGAATACCCTCGTATCATCAACACGTCGCTATTACGTTGGGGACTATATAGATAACAAACCTCCCTTGTAGATATCCAAATTGAAAATGATTGAGAATATCAAAAACCAACTTATATACCCGCTTTTAAGTCCTATATACGGAACAAAATAGCGAAGTGACAACGTTACGCGGGTGATTCCTAGTAACCACACTCTAGGTATTGTTAAGAGGGAACACCGTCGTATCGTTATCAAGTCCCTAGTACGTTGGGGACTTTATACATAACAAACCTCCCTTGTAGATATCCAAATTGAAAATGATTGAGAAAATCCAAAAGCCATTTATATACCCGATTTGAAGTCCTATATACGGAACGAAATAGCGAAGTGACAACGTTACGCGGGTGATTCATCATAACCATACTCTAGGTTTTGTTACGAGGGAATACCCTCGTATCATCAACACGTCGCTATTACGTTGGGGACCATATAGATAACAAACCTCCCTTGTAGATATCCAAATTGAAAATGATTGAGAATATCAAAAACCAACTTATATACCCACTTTTAAGTCCTATATACGGAACGAAATAGCGAAGTGACAATGTTACGCGGGTGATTCCTAATAACCACACTCTAGGTATTGTTAAGAGGGAACACCGTCGTATCGTTATCAAGTCCCTAGTACGTTGGGGACTTTATACATAACAAACCTCCCTTGTAGATATCCAAATTGAAAATGATTGAGAAAATCCAAAAGCCATTTATATACCCGATTTGAAGTCCTATATACGGAACGGAATATCAAAGTGACCACGTTACGCGGGTGATCCCTCTTAACCATACTCTAGGTTTTGTTACGAGGGAAAACCCGCGTTACGTTGCCACTTCGCGTTCGAGTTGGGGACTTGAAACATACCAATCCTCCCTTGTAGATATCCAAATTGAAAATGATTGAGAAAATCCAAAAGCCATTTATATACCCAATTTGAAATCCTTTATACGGAACGAAATAGCGAAGTGACAACGTTACGCGGGTGATTCATCATAACCATACTCTAGGGTTTGTTACGAGGGAATACCCTCGTATCATCAACACGTCGCTATTACGTTGGGGACTATATAGATAACAAACCTCCCTTGTAGATATCCAAATTGAAAATGATAGAGAATATCAAAAACCTACTTATATACCCGTTTAAGTACTATATCACGAACGTAATAGCGAAGTGACAACGTTACGCGGGTGATTCCTCGTAACCATACTCTAGGTTTCGTTACGAGGGAATACCCTCGTATCATCAACACGTCGCTATTACGTTGGGGACTATATACATAACAAACCTCCCTACATTGAAAATGATTGAAAATATCGAAAACCCACTTTAACACCCGCTATTAACCATACTCTCGGTATTGTTAAGCGGGAGCACCCACGTAAGGTTAAAACATCGCTATTTCGTTAAGGATATATATTTACCAAACTTTCCCTGAAAATATCGCAATTGCAAATGTTTGAAATATCCAAAACTAACTTATATACCCGCTCTAAAGTCCTATATCCCGAACGTAATAACGACGTGACAATGTCACGCGGGTGATCCCCTAATCAGAATTCTAGGTATTTTTACGAGAGAACCTCAGCGAAAAGTTTTTACGTCACCCTTTTACGTAAAATATACGTACCCTACCTCTCTATAAGATATCAATATCAGAAATGTTTGAAAATATCGAAAACCCACTTTAATACCCGCTATTAACCATACTCTCGGTATTGTTAAGAGGGAACACCCGCGTAAGGTTAAAACGTCGCTATTTCGTTAAGGATATATATTTACCAAACCTCCCTTGAAAATATTGCAATTGCAAATGTTTGAAATATCCAAAACTAACTTATTTACCCGCTCTAAAGTCCTATATCCCGAACGTAATAACGACGTGACAATGAACCTTATTTCACCCGAATAAAAACGAAATTTATAAGCACAGACAGACATTTTATTATTTGCAAATTGTTCGATTGTACAGTTTCCTACAAATGGTTAAATGTTTTAAGAGTCTGCTGAACTTTTCACAGTACGTGATGGTGCAAAGTTTCCAAAAACCTAGAAAGAATTAAGCGATTGAAAACAAATTGTTAATACCGAAAAAAACTACATACGTAAGAGTTGTCTTCGATATGGTGGATAACATGAAGTTGGTAGAACATGAAAGGTTTAAGAGATATGTTATCTGCTCGGTAGTCGAAATTTCATCATTCGTTTTGTTTTCGACGCTACGAGCGTTCTCGTAAAATGAACTTAAGACTCTACGGTCAAAGTTAATTATTATAAGTAAGAAGTGTACAAACGGTGATTAATAGCGAAATTATCACCTGGATGTGATTTCTTTATTTTCGCTTGACATATCGCGAGAAATTCTTTGCCACGCTAGAAGGCCTTCAACGTGTATGGTCGGTTGTCCGTCTTTAACTGTGGCGCTTACCGATTCCTTTACTTTCTCGCCATTGTCTACCTCGACTCGCTGAGCCTGCAAATTTTTTTCACATTTCTCCTGCTCTTCAGGATTTCTTGCAATGGTCGAAGATGGCACGTTCTGCTAAAATTGAAATATTTAAAGTATTTCACTCACAATTTGTGTAGGTCTTCGGCAGGATTGTAATTAAACTTTGCCATCCCATTTTTATTCGTTTTTTACTTTTTAAATCTCGATGAACTTTCAGCCACCGAAAAATTAAAAATGTAAAACCGGACTGCCGAATCGCTAAGATTTTGTTTTGAGGTCAGGTAGGGTTGGGTAAGATTAGACGCCAAAGGTCAGGGGTCGCTGAAAGTGGACCGACCAAATTAGCATTGCCATCGCGACGAAGCGACCTGATATGTTAGCTTAAACATTTCTAGATGAAAAATTTTTATTGAACAAAGGTAATGAGAAAACCAACCCTTTTTTTGACTCCTTTAGGCTTGATATGTTTATAATACCGGTCCTGAATGTGTCTTAATGGAATGTTTACAAAAATTTTATTTTTTTTGAAATACTCCAAGACCTCATTCCAGGCGACACCGTCGCGTTGACCGGAAACACTGGAAAATTTTTTAACCGCGATCTTGATACTGTTGTCGTCATTTACGGTGAATCTTTTTCTGCGATGAAATTGAAACACAGCCGTAAATCAAATCTGTCGTGTTAAAAAATAAAATAATATACCTAGTTTTCGTTTTGTTCGACTTGGAATGAGTTGCAGCACCTGGTTTGGTTGTCTCTGCTTCTTTTGGCTCCTTCTCGTCTAATTTTTGTAAATCGTCGAAAAACGAGGTTTCCGGTATCGAAACCCGTGGTGAAGTTTTAAAAAAACGGTAACGTGAATTTTTTCTAAATTCCATATTTTTAGGAAATATTATAGACGTACGGAACGCGAAAATCTTACCACCGCCTTCAGTAGTAGTGCATCGAATAATTTTTGTCAGGGATTTTTCACCCTTTATGTAGTATTTGATCCAACAGCTCCAACTGTCACTCAGGCCAAAGCGGAGACATCTGATGAACAGGTATCTTAAAGGGAACGTGCCTTTTTAGGGAGTAATGGGTAAGAATACGATGCTCTAGAAATGTTAATCGGAAAATTAAAACGAAAGTGTAACTTTTATAGAGTATTTGCCAAAACTAACATATTCGCTAACTAAATGTTCGCGGGTATCAAACATAGAACTTGTAACTTTCTAAGAGAAATCACCAAAATTAACGTGTTATACAAATCTTACCAGGTAACAAACCGGGAACTAGAAGCTTTTGAAAAGAATTTGCCAAAAGTAACGTATTCTATAAATGTAACCAAGTAACAAACATTTAACGTGAAATCTTTGAAACCCTACTGTCGAAAGTAAAATATCCTTTAATTGTTACCATATTCAGCCCAAAATTTACGTACCCTACCTCTCTTTAAGATATCAATATCAGAAATGATTGAAAATATCAAAAACTCACTTAATTACCCGCTATTAACCATACTCTCGATATTTGTTAAGAGGGAACACCCACGTAACGTTCACACGTCGCTATTACGTTAAGGATATATATTTACCAAACTTCCCTTGAAAATATCGCAATTGCAAATGATTGGAATATCCTAAACTAACTTATATACCCGCTCTAAAGTCCTATATCCCGAACGTAATAACGACGTGTCAACGTTACGCGGCTGATCCTTCAATCAGAATTTCTGGTTTTTTTACGTGGGAACATAAAGTAAATGATTCGAAAGGTTTACACTTCTTATACTTCACATTAAAAATTCATGTTAAAGTATTAATATATTGACCTTTTATAAAATAAATAACCAAATTTATGAGTAGACTGGTAGAAAGAGGTAGAAAAGGGGCGTTAAGCATTGATTTAGATTATGAACCAGAAATTTAATGTTTCATTTCTTTAAAGTTCTATTGTAATTATTAACAAAAAATAATATTTGTCATCACACATATTATGGGTTTTTTTTTGCTTATTCGCAACTGAATATTGACTTCTTCAAACGTTAGCATTTGGTTGTCAGTAACGTTGGAATCCTTAAGAAATAAACCCTTTAAAATATGTCGGTTGAAAAATTATGAACAAATTACGAACCTTACTTATTAGAACTATTCTTCGAAATAGTCGAAGAGACCTTCGTTTACACGATATAATGGACTAGTGGCGTAATCCAGAAATCGGCTGAGGTCTGGAACTGTATAAATTTGTTCATGTTCCAAAAGAGTTCTTACAGTTTCCAATCGCTTCTCATTCTCATAGCCAAATACGACCAGGACAACCTGAAAACCTTGCCGAAACTCCACTTGTTGTGCAACGTACCAATTGACAAATATTTTAGCTAAGTTAAAAAAATCACTAATATCTTCTAAACACACCAAGCAATAGAAATTGCGATCCATGATTGGTGTCCGAGACGACATGATCTTTGACTGTTATTCACGTGGTTCAAACGAAGACTGAATTTGGAAAAAAACCAGGAAATAAAGGCCAGGCCGTTTTGAGCATGTTGGGGGAATTTTACCTAAAACCACGCCCTGTTTAGTCTACCACTGTTTTCTTTTCTCTTTAGCAGGTTAAATCAGACGACTACGGAATAACGGGAAATCAAATTATATTAACTGTAAACTAAAATTTAGAACTTTACACCTAGCGTTGATATACCAAGTTTGCTTTACTAGGTAAGAAAATTCATAAAATGAAATAACGGATTTGTTATCAGCCAAAAAACCTAAAGCAAATCATGAGTTAGTTATCAAACAAAGAAAAACATTAAGCAAATCAACGTAATAATCATCAATCAAACAGTTAATGAGTTATTTACAATTGAAAAACCTTTAGCAAATCAACGAAGAAGTCAACAATAATTTAATCAATGAGTTAGTTATTAATCAAACTATCAATGAGCTAGTCATTAAACAAACAAGTAATGATTAAAGAATCAATCAATCCTATAAAATGCACGTTCATCAAGCTTTAACCGCGTATGAAATTTCTCCTGCTTAATACTATTTCATTATCCGCGCTTGCAGAACTCTTCTCACGCGTGCAAAAAAACCCTGCTAATACTTTTACCTTATTGGCGCTGGCAGACACTACCACCTTTTAATAAAACGTTAGGGATATTTATAAACCAACCACCCTTGAAAATATCAGAATTGCAAATAATTGGAATATCCGAAACTAACTTATATACCCGCTCTTAAGTCCTATATCCCGAACGTAATAGCGACGTGACAACGTTATGCGGGTGATCCTCTAATCAGAATTCTAGGTATTTTAACGAGATAACACCCGCGTAATGTTATCACGTCGCTATTACGTTATGTATATATTTACCAAACCGCCCTTGAAAATATCGCAATTGCAAATGATTGGAATATCCGAAACTAACTTATATACCCACTCTAAAGACCTATATCCCGTACGTAATAACGACGTGTCAACGTTACGCGGCTTATCCTTCAATCAGAATTTCAGGTATTTTTACGTTAGGGATATAAATACCAAACCTCCCTGGAAAATATCGCAATTGCAAATGATTGGAATATCTAAAACTAACTTATAAACCCGTTCTTAAGTCCTATATCCCGAACGTAATAACGACGTGTCAACGTTACGCGAGTGATCCTCATATCAGAATTTAAGATATTTTTACGAGGGAACACCCGCGTAACGTTAACACGTCGCTACTACGTTAGGGATATTTATATACCAAACCTCCCTTGAAAATATCGCAATTGCAAATGATTGGAATATCTGAAACTAACTTATAAACCCTTTCTTAAGTCCTATATCCCGAACGTAATAACGACGTGTCAACGTTACGCGGGTGATCCTCATATCAGAATTTTAGATATTTTTACGAGGGAACACCCGCGTAACGTTAACACGTCGCTACTACGTTAGGGATATTTATATACCAACCACCGTTGAAAATATCGCAATTGCAAATGATTGGAATATCCAAAACTAACTAATATACCCGCTCTTCAGTCCTATATCCCGAACGTTATAACGACGTGTCAACGTTACGCGGGTGATCCCCTAATCGGAATTTTAGGAATTTTTATGTGGGAACAGCCGCGTCAAGTTGGAACGTCACCATTTAACGTAAAATTTACATACCTAACCTTTCTTTAAGATATCACAAATTATTGAAAATATCGAAAATCCAATTAGTTACCTGCTTTTAAACATACTCTAGGTATTATTACGAGGGAACTTCCGCGTAACACTAACACGGCGCTATTACGTTCGGGATTTAAAAATATCAAACCTCCAGACGATATCAGAATAGGTGATTCTAGCAAATTTCTTCGGATATAAATCAACTTGTTATTTCATTGTTAGTAATAAAGAAGGGAACATTGACAAATCACTAACCAAAGACTGAAAACGAGTTACGTGTTGGGTCACGCGTAATGAGGAAGTAAAGGATTTACGCGTTTATTTTATAAAGTTGTACAAACGTTTTTTAAATGGAACCAGGTAACCTTAGTGGCATATGCATCTTTTAAAGACCTTATAACCTAACCCGACACTTTCTAGAAATGTAACTAGGTGATATGTCTAAGGTTAAAGAATGCCTAAAACGAAAAAGAATGACTCGTTGTTTAAATTACAAAAAATAAGATTTAAACGTGGCTAGAAGACATATTACATTAAATTTATTTTGAATTTAACCTTACTTCACCCGAATAAAAACGAAATTTATAAGCACAGACATAAATTTTATTATTTGCCAATTGTTCGATTGTACATTTTCTTACAAATGGTTAAAGTTTTGAAGAGTCTGCTGAACTTTTCACAGTACGTGATGGTGCAAAGTTTCCAAAAACCAAGAAAGAATTAAGCGATTGAAAACAAATTGAGAATACCGAAAGAAACTACATACGTTAGAAATGTCTTCGATATGGAAGATAACATGCAGTTGGTAGAACATGCAAGGTTTAAGACATATGTTATCTTCTGGGTAGTCGAAATTTGATCATTCGTTTTGTTTACGACGCTACGAGCGTTCTCGTAAAATGAACTGATGCTTCTACGGTCCAAGTTAATTATAATAAGTAATAAGAGTACAAACGGTGATTAATAGCGAAATTATCACCTGGATGTGATTTCTTTATTTTCGCTTGACTACATTAAAAACGAAAGTCTAACTTTTATAGAGTATTGGCCAAAACTAGCATATTCTGTGAATGTTCCCGGGTATCAAACATAGAACTTGCAACTTGCTAAGATAAATCACCAAAAGTAACGTGTTATATAAATCTTACCAGGTAACATACCGGGAACTAGTAGCTTTTGAAAAGAATTTTCCAAAAGTTACGTATTCTATAAACGTAACCGAGTAACAAACGTTTAACCATATTGCCGAAAGTAACATATCCTTTAATTGTTTCCATATTCAGGCAATAAATTTAAAACCTAACTTTATATAAGAATGTCCGATTATATCCGACTATATTAGACTATATACGACTATATCCAACTATATCCGACTATATCCGACTATATCCGACTATATCCGACTATATCCGACTATATCCGACTACCTCCGACTATATCCGACTAGCTTCAGCCTCGAAAATTATTGAAGTCCTAACCTAACCTAACCTAACCTAACCTAACCTAACCTAACCTAACCTAACCTAACCTAACCTAACCTAACCTAACCTAACCTAACCTAACCTAACCTAACCTAACCTAACCTAACCTAACCTAACCTAACCTAACCTAACCTAACCTAACCTAACCTAACCTAACCTAACCTAACCTAACCTAACCTAACCTAACCTAACCTAACCTAACCTAACCTAACCTAACCTAACCTAACCTAACCTAACCTAACCTAACCTAACCTAACCTAACCTAACCTAACCTAACCTAACCTAACCTAACCTAACCTAACCTAACCTAACCTAACCTAACCTAACCTAACCTAACCTAACCTAACCTAACCTAACCTAACCTAACCTAACCTAACCTAACCTAACCTAACCAACCTAACCTAACCTAACCTAACCTAACCTAACCTAACCTAACCTAACCTAACCTAACCTAACCTAACCTAACCTAACCTAACCTAACCTAACCTAACCTAACCTAACCTAACCTAACCTAACCTAACCTAACCTAACCTAACCTAACCTAACCTAACCTAACCTAACCTAACCTAACCTAACCTAACCTAACCTAACCTAACCTAACCTAACCTAACCTAACCTAACCTAACCTAACCTAACCTAACCTAACCTAACCTAACCTAACCTAACCTAACCTAACCTAACCTAACCTAACCTAACCTAACCTAACCTAACCTAACCTAACCTAACCTAACCTAACCTAACCTAACCTAACCTAACCTAACCTAACCTAACCTAACCTAACCTAACCTAACCTAACCTAACCTAACCTAACCTAACCTAACCTAACCTAACCTAACCTAACCTAACCTAACCTAACCTAACCTAACCTAACCTAACCTAACCTAACCTAACCTAACCTAACCTAACCTAACCTAACCTAACCTAACCTAACCTAACCTAACCTAACCTAACCTAACCTAACCTAACCTAACCTAACCTAACCTAACCTAACCTAACCTAACCTAACCTAACCTAACCTAACCTAACCTAACCTAACCTAACCTAACCTAACCTAACCTAACCTAACCTAACCTAACCTAACCTAACCTAACCTAACCTAACCTAACCTAACCTAACCTAACCTAACCTAACCTAACCTAACCTAACCTAACCTAACCTAACCTAACCTAACCTAACCTAACCTAACCTAACCTAACCTAACCTAACCTAACCTAACCTAACCTAACCTAACCTAACCTAACCTAACCTAACCTAACCTAACCTAACCTAACCAACCTAACCTAACCTAACCTAACCTAACCTAACCTAACCTAACCTAACCTAACCTAACCTAACCTAACCTAACCTAACCTAACCTAACCTAACCTAACCTAACCTAACCTAACCTAACCTAACCTAACCTAACCTAACCTAACCTAACCTAACCTAACCTAACCTAACCTAACCTAACCTAACCTAACCTAACCTAACCTAACCTAACCTAACCTAACCTAACCTAACCTAACCTAACCTAACCTAACCTAACCTAACCTAACCTAACCTAACCTAACCTAACCTAACCTAACCTAACCTAACCTAACCTAACCTAACCTAACCTAACCTAACCTAACCTAACCTAACCTAACCTAACCTAACCTAACCTAACCTAACCTAACCTAACCTAACCAAACCTAATCTAACCTAACCTAACCTAACCTAACCTTCTTACAAATCACGAAGATACCGAAAATACTTTAAAGTTGCCCACATCGTCACAGCATGTTACAAATATCGAAGGCTCACTGGATATCAGTCTAGTTAGAAAATACTTGACAAATCTCGAAGATACTAAAATACTTGAAAAGTACCCAAATTAACATGGTGTGTTTGGAATATGCGAAGCCTACTTAAAATAGTTCTGACTCGAAAATATTTGACAAATCGCGAAGATACCAAAATAATTTAAAGCTGCCCAAATCGTCACAGCAGGTTACTAATATCCAAGGCTAACCGAATATGAGTCTAGTTGGAAAATATTCGACAAATCTCGAAGATACGAAAATACTTAAAAACTGCCCAAATCGTCACAGCAGGTTACAAATATCGAAAGCTAACCGAATATGAGTCTAGATAGAAAATACTCGACAAATCTCGAAGACTTTAAAATACTTTAAAAGTGCCCATATGGTCACGGTGTGTTAGGAATATGCCAGGCATACCTAAAATTGTATTAACTCTAAAATACTCGACAAATCTCGAAGACTTTAAAATACTTTAAAAGTGCCTTAATTAACACTATGTGTTTGAAATATACTAAGCGTACCTAAAATGGTACTCTCTCTGAAATATTTGACAAATCTCGAAGATACGAAATTACTTAAAAGCTGCTAAAATCGTCACAGCAGGTTACAAATATCGAAAGCTAACCGAAAATGAGTCTAGATAGAAAATACTTGACAAATCTCGAAGATACTAAAATACTTGAAAAGTACCCAAATTAACATGGTGTGTTTGGAATATGCGAAGCCTACTTAAAATAGTTCTGACTCGAAAATATTTGACAAATCGCGAAGATACCAAAATAATTTAAAGCTGCCCAAATCATCACAGCAGGTTACAAATATCGAAAGCTAACCGAAAATGATTCTAGATAGAAAATACTTGACAAATCTCGAAGATACAAAAATACTTTAAAAAAGCCCATATTGTCACAGCTGGTTACAAATATCGAAGGCTAACTGAATATGAGTCTAGTTAGAAAATACTTGACAAATCTCGAAGATACTTATATATTTTAAAAGTAAACAAATTACGATGGTGTGTTTGGAATATGCCAAGCCTACTTAAATTGGTTCTGACTCGAAAATATTCGACAAATCTCGAAGATACCAAAATATTTGAAAAGTGCCCATATTGTCATGGTGTGTTTGTAGTATGCTAGGCATACCTTAAATTGTACTAACTCAATAATATGTGACAAATAACGAAGATACTAAAATACTTGAAGAGTGGCCAAATTACGATGGTGTGTTTGGAATATGCCAAGCCTACTTAAATTGGTTCTGACTCGAAAATATTCGACAAATCTCGAAGATACCAAAATATTTGAAAAGTGCCCATATTGTCATGGTGTGTTTGTAATATGCTAGGCATACCTTAAATTATACTAACTCAATAATATGTGACAAATAACGAAGATACTAAAATACTTAAAGAGTGGCCAAATTAACACGGCGTGTTTGGAATATTCCAACCGTACCTAAAATATTTCTGCCTTGAACATATTTGACAGAGCTCGAAGATTTTAAAATACTTTAAAAGTGCCCATATGGTCACGGCGTGTTTGGAATATGCTAAGCATACCTAGAATGGTACTAACTCAAAAATATTTTACTTATCTCGAAGATATCAAACATTTTTAAGACGGCCCAAATCGTCACAGCAGTTTACAAATATCGAATACTAACCGAATATGACTCTAGTTAGAAAATACTCAACAAATCTCGAAGATACCAACATACTTTAAAAGTGCCCATATTGTCACGGTGTGTTAGGAATATGCCAGGCACCCCTAAAATGGTACTAACTTGGAAATATTTGACAAATCTAGAAGATACCAAAATACTTGAAATGTGCCCAAATCGTCCCAGCAGGTTACAAATATTGAAAGCTAACTTAATATGAATCTAGTTAGAAAATACTCGACAAATCCAGAAGATACCAAAATACTTGAAATGTGCCCAAATCGTCACAGCAGGTTACCCCTAGCGGAATCCGACGAGAGACTACGAGCCTCTTCGATTGGTCATCGCTTCTCGGATTTTTGGCTAACTTCAAAGTGTAGTATCTATGATATTGAGAAAAAAGCCGGTTTTTCCTAATTTCAAAGTTTATCCTAAGTTATTAATTAATTTAACTTTAACCGTACGTGGAAGGATTCTCCGTTTTCTATTTAGTCAGTCGTCAACGTGGCCTTTATAAGGTTAAACCGGCGTAATTCAATTCCTACCCGTAACTCCTAGCGGAATCCGACGAAAGACTACGAGCCTCTTCGATTGGTCATCGCTTCTCGGATTTGTGGCTAACTTCAAAGTGTAGTATCTATGGTATTGAGAAAAAAGCCGGTTTTTCTTAATTTCAACGTTTGTCCTAAGTTATTAATTAATTTAACTTTAACCGTACGTGGAAGGATTCTCCGTTTTCTATTTTGACAGTCGTCAACGTGGCCTTTATAAGGATAAACCGGCGTAATTCAATTCCTACCCTTAACTTCTAGCGGAATCCGACGAGAGACTACGAGCCTCTTCGATTGGTCATCGCTTCTCGGATTTTTGGCTAGCTTCAAAGTGTAGTATCTATGTTATTGAGAAAAAAGCCGGTTTTTCTTATTTTCAACGTTTGTACTAAGTTATTAATTAATTTAACTTTAACCGTACGTGGAAGGATTCTCCGTTTTCTATTTTGACAGTCGTCAACGTGGCCTTTATAAGGATAAACCGGCGTAATTCAATTCCTACCCGTAACTCCTAGAGGAATCCGACGAAAGACTACGAGCCTCTTCGATTGGTCATCGCTTCTCGGATTTTTGGCTAACTTCAAACTGTAGTATCTATGGTATTGAGAAAAAAGCCGGTTTTTCTTAATTTCAACGTTTGTCCTAAGTTATTAATTAAATTAACTTTAACCGTACGTGGAAGGATTCTCCGTTTTCTATTTTGACAGTCGTCAACGTGGCCTTTATAAGGATAAACCGGCGTAATTCAATTCCTACCAGTAACTCCTAGCGGTATCCGACGAGAGACTACGAGCCTCTTCGATTGGTCATCGCTTCTCGGATTTGTGGCTAACTTCAAAGTGTAGTATCTATGGTATTGAGAAAAAAGCCGGTTTTTCTTAATTTCAACGTTTGTCCTAAGTTATTAATTAATTTAACTTTAACCGTACGTGGAAGGATTCTCCGTTTTCTATTTTGACAGTCGTCAACGTGGCCTTTATAAGGATAAACCGGCGTAATTCAATTCCTACCCTTAACTTCTAGCGGAATCCGACGAGAGACTACGAGCCTCTTCGATTGGTCATCGCTTCTCGGATTTTTGGCTAGCTTCAAAGTGTAGTATCTATGTTATTGAGAAAAAAGCCGGTTTTTCTTATTTTCAACGTTTGTACTAAGTTATTAATTAATTTAACTTTAACCGTACGTGGAAGGATTCTCCGTTTTCTATTTTGACAGTCGTCAACGTGGCCTTTATAAGGATAAACCGGCGTAATTCAATTCCTAACCGTAACTCCTAGAGGAATCCGACGAAAGACTACGAGCCTCTTCGATTGGTCATCGCTTCTCGGATTTTTGGCTAACTTCAAACTGTAGTATCTATGGTATTGAGAAAAAAGCCGGTTTTTCTTAATTTCAACGTTTGTCCTAAGTTATTAATTAAATTAACTTTAACCGTACGTGGAAGGATTCTCCGTTTTCTATTTTGACAGTCGTCAACGTGGCCTTTATAAGGATAAACCGGCGTAATTCAATTCCTACCAGTAACTCCTAGCGGTATCCGACGAGAGACTACGAGCCTCTTCGATTGGTCATCGCTTCTCGGATTTTTGGCTAGCTTCAAAGTGTAGTATCTATGGTATTGAGAAAAAAGCCGGTTTTTCTTAATTTCAACGTTTGTCCTAAGTTATTAATTAAATTAACTTTAACCGTACGTGGAAGGATTCTCCGTTTTCTATTTTGACAGTCGTCAACGTGGCCTTTATAAGGATAAACCGGCGTAATTCAATTCCTACCAGTAACTCCTAGCGGTATCCGACGAGAGACTACGAGCCTCTTCGATTGGTCATCGCTTCTCGGATTTTTGGCTAACTTCAAACTGTAGTATCTATGGTATTGAGAAAAAAGCCGGTTTTTCTTAATTTCAACGTTTGTCCTAAGTTATTAATTAAATTAACTTTAACCGTACGTGGAAGGATTCTCCGTTTTCTATTTTGACAGTCGTCAACGTGGCCTTTATAAGGATAAACCGGCGTAATTCAATTCCTACCAGTAACTCCTAGCGGTATCCGACGAGAGACTACGAGCCTCTTCGATTGGTCATCGCTTCTCGGATTTTTGGCTAGCTTCAAAGTGTAGTATCTATGGTATTGAGAAAAAAGCCGGTTTTTCTTAATTTCAACGTTTGTCCTAAGTTATTAATTAAATTAACTTTAACCGTACGTGGAAGGATTCTCCGTTTTCTATTTTGACAGTCGTCAACGTGGCCTTTATAAGGATAAACCGGCGTAATTCAATTCCTACCAGTAACTCCTAGCGGTATCCGACGAGAGACTACGAGCCTCTTCGATTGGTCATCGCTTCTCGGATTTTTGGCTAGCTTCAAAGTGTAGTATCTATGGTATTGAGAAAAAAGCCGGTTTTTCTTAATTTCAACGTTTGTCCTAAGTTATTAATTAATTTAACTTTAACCGTACGTGGAAGGATTTTCCGTTTTCTATTTTGTCAGTCGTCAACGTGGCCTTTATAAGGATAAACCGGCGTAATTCAATTCCTACCCGTAACTCCTAGCGGAATCCGACGAGAGACTACGAGCCTCTTCGATTGGTCATCGCTTCTCGGATTTTTGGCTAACTTCAAAGTGTAGTATTTATGGTATTGAGAAAAAGCGCCGGTTTTTCCTAATTTCAACGTTTTTCCTAATTTATTAATTAATTTAACTTTAACCGTACGTGGAAAGATTCTCCGTTTTCTGGGACCAATTTACATATACTCCGTACATTGTTTACCCCCATTACACCCCCATTTTCATTTCTTCACTACGCCCCTTTCCTTTAGGCCACGGTCATTCTGCTTTTAAGGACACTTCCCTTTTTACCACGCGCCTCTTATGCATCCCTCACTGGTCCTCGCCCACCATTTTTTTTACCATTAATTAACATGGAGACTAGTTTTTACCCCACTTTTTTCCCTACGCGGCCACTTCCCACGAACCTCTACTTTTGGTGAAACGATCACTTTGACTCCGCCTGCCTTTTGGTACCACATGCTGACTCCGCCCCCCATATTTACCCCCTGTTACCTAACATACTCTCGCTCCTTTTGTATTTTCTCCCCCAAAAACGTGCCGGACCAGTTTTTCGACCAGTTTTCCGGACTCCTGGGACCAATTTACCTATACTCCGTACATTGTTTACCCCCATTTCACCACCATTTTCATTTCTTAAGCCAAGCCCATCCTACTTTTAAGTACACGCCCCTTATTACCACCCGCCACTTTTCCATCCTTCAATTGTCCCCGCCCACCATTTTCCTACCTAGTCCCACGTAAATTAACATAGGGACCAGTTTTTACCCCTATTTCCCCTACGTTGCCACCTCCCACGTACTTCCCCTTTAAGGGGCACGCTCACTTTGGCTCCGCCTACCTTTTGGTTTCGCCATTTCTATTTTAATTTTGATATAAAAGATTAGTTTATTTATTTTCGGAAATAATCGGCTTATTTCTCGCCCGTTTTTCGTCTGATTTACGTCCGCTTCTCGTATCGTCTGCTTCGAAAACTTTACCATAAAAATGACGTTACGAGTCTGGTTTGGCCTGAAAAAATAACAAATCGTGGTATTTAAAGATAAGAATTATCTCCTAAGCTCTATTTATAACGCTTGAAGACTGTTTCAGCCTTCGGAATAATCCGCCACTGAACAAAACAACGGCCGGCTAGCTACGAAATTCCCCGTGGATTTGTAGCTTCTCCATGGACAAGTTTGGATCCCAGCGGGTTGAAGGATTGCCTATGACAGAGCTGAATAATTCGTTAACGTTTCTCATAGAGGTTAATTTCCCTTTATTGAATCAACGGAAGATGTTGATTGATCCGTGGAAAAACAGGACTTTACATTTCGACGTATCTAAACCGCCAATGACTGTCAGTCCTCCGTGGAGAGGTAAATATGACCCTTCTGTGATTAAAATAACCAATTCAACTTGGTTTCTCATTTCTCATGGCCTTTTTAGTCGTTTATAGATCGCTGGGGTAAGAACTGTTTACAACGGGGAAAAACACCGCCGTTGTTGATTAAGTGGAGAAATTTGAGTATGTAGTTAGCTTTCTGAGTTCCCAAAACCGCCCATTACCCTGTTGGCTACCTCGTAGAAAATGCCTGGATTGAAGCCTGGTCCGAAGTAAGCCTGGCGGAAAATGGGTAAAATAGTCCAGGAAACTGATATATCAAATAGTTAAAGTAGAAAACGTCGAAAAAATCAAGTGAAATCAACTTTGTGTTCCTTACCGCAAGAAGTGGAGTCTGAGACGGGCCAAGAACTGCCACCCGCTGTAGAGACTACTCCGCAACTTCCAGTTTTACAGGCTGCGGCGTCGGGCCAAACCCCACGTATAATTTGATGTTCAAATATATTTAAAGCTATAACAATTTATAATTATATATTTAGGAAATAATTTGAATTTGAACTCGAATGGAGATTTTTTGAAAGAAACTAGCGCTACTCAAAATACTCCGAAAAGAGGAAAAATATCTGCCCACGAATCTGCTGACGAAAATTCTACGTTAGAAATCGGTAACTGTAAACTCACTATTTAAAAATAAACTTTTACTAATAGGTTTTTATTATTTTCTAAACGTAGATGATGGCGATGGAGATGCCTTATTTGCGCAAAATGATTTTAGGGACAACGAAAGCGTCGTAAATGCTTATTACGAGAGTGATGGTAATATATATCCCTTAAAATATTTGTTGATTTTAAAAATTGTGTATTAGAAATAATTATTGTTTAATCAAATGTTTCGGATTATGTTTAAGATACCTTTTCTGTTGGTTCAAAAAGGACCAAAAATAGTTAAGTTATATATTTTTTACATGTACGTAATTTTTCTAATTTCAAATTATGATATTTAGAACGTGACCTAAAAACGAAAGATAATTAAAATTCAAAGTGTTCAAATGGACTTGCGAGTACATCTATATCAAATAATGAAAATATTTAACCATGTTTATGAAACACTTTTCTACTCCTATTCGAAATGCTAACAGTTCAAAATCCTGTAGTGTTTCTAACGGAAGTAAGAGCGAATATTATTAAGAGGATTATTATTTTGATATAATTGATTTATTTATTAATGTACCCGCTGTTGAAGGTTCGTGTAAAGACAGAAAAGGGATAAGCGAAGAGCCCAGTTAAACGGGAAAGATACAAATTAGCGAAGGTAATATTTAATTGGCCAATATAAATATTATTCGTAGTAATAATTGATTTTTCTCTTTTTAAAGCGTGGTATCGCGCTGTTACCAGAAATCAAGAAATATTAAAATGAAATCAACGCCATATCCTTGAAACGCTTGAGAGTATTTTAAAAAATACTCAAAAAGATGGGCTGAAAAGGGAAAAGGCCACTTATTAATTTTAGGCTCGTGAAAGCAATTATTGGTAAGTGTTTAATTAAAAATTTATATGTTTTAGGTTCTCACGTATTTCATTTTATAATTAAATAAAATTTCTTGAGATTGAAGAACTAGAAGCGTGAATTTCATTTTCTTAAAGGGAATATAACCTCAGGTATTTGGTGTGGAACACCGACGTTTGAAGCTCTGGCCGCTCTTGCCTATGGCTTTAAAAATGTTTGGCGCCACTGTACAGGGTAATTTGAAAAATTGATGGGGTCTTCCGTAAATATTGCTTTGCAGGTTATATTCCCTTTAAAGAGCGTTTATAAATAAATTTAAAACTAATATATATTTTTAACTTTTTAAAGATACTACAGTTGCGGAGTTGGAAAAAATTGTCAAATGTTGGATTGCACACGCAACAGACGGAATAAAATCAAAGGAAGCTACAGCGGCCAAAAAAAGAATTTAATAACATTAGAAAAAATCAAAACATTTGAACGAAAAATTAAAACTTTTAATGTGAAAACGAAAGTAAAACTGGTTGAATAAAAAAATTTAGTTTTCAAACCTGTTTTGATAAGTTTATTTTATATTAGCAATTTCAAATTAATAAAATTATTTATTTTAAATATTATAAATATCCACTGGATATTCAAAATCGTTCGATAGATATTCGGTGAACATTTCCTAGTGGTCCTTTCTGTAAAATTTTAATAGGTTTTGATGTCCATTGAATATCTTTTGACTTTGGTTTAATGTCCATGGCCCTAATTTATGAAGCGGTAGTTTATTTAGTCAAAGATATTTAGACTAAAGATTTCCTGGTTAAACCGAAGCCATAAACTTATAAAAACCCTTTAAAATAGCTTACTATTTTAAAAAAAAATTAGCACCCAATTTCTGTTCCAGACTGTTTGCGCTACACGATTATTTGTGGATTTTTTCATAAAAAAAGCTAAAATTCTACATATTTAATATCTAGCAGTTAAAACTAAAGATTTCCTGGTTAAACTGAAGCCATGGAGTTATAAAACCCCTTGAGACTAGCTTACTATATTTAAAAATATAAATAAGCTCGAAACTCGAACTCAGAAAACAAATTATATAACCAAAAGTACATGAATTCACGACCTTGAGTGAGTAGTTGACCACGTTTTTGAGGGCCACTAAAAAGGGTAAGTAGCCTCCGAGAAGGCGCTAGTTTGGACTAATCCGAATGATTTTCGTTCCCTCTTTCCATTGCCGAGGTTCGTTTCGCGCCACATTGAGAATTTCAAAAGTTAAGAGCGAATTAAATTTGAACAGCGCCGACAAGCGGCGTAATTAGTCCCAACTCGCGTTTTATCAGCTGCAAACGATTCTACGAGTAATTTCCTTTCTAACGGTAGCTCGCGCCTGTGTCTGGGCCATCGCGTTTTCCGGCAATGCAAGATTTAATAACGAACTCAAGAATTCACGACCTTGAGTTAGGAAACTCCGAGAAGGCGCTAGTTTGGACTAATCCGAATGATTTTCGTTCCCTCTTTCCATTGCCGAGGTCCGTTTCGCGCCACATTGAGAATTAAAAAAGTTTACAACCTTTTCCTGTTTTTTAATTCTAGCACTTAAAACTAAAGATTTCCTGGTTAAACCGAAGCCACGGAGTTATAAAAACCCTTGAGAATAGCTTACTATATTTAAATATATAAATAAGCTCGAAACTCTCACTCAGAAGACAAATTATATAACCAAAAGTAAATGAATTCACGACCTTGAGTGAGTAGGTGACCACGTTTTTGAGGGCCACTAAAAAAGGGTAAGTAGCCTCCGAGAAGGCGCTAGTTTGGACGAATCCGAATGATTTTCGTTCCCTCTTTCCATTGCCGAGGTCCGTTTCGCGCCACATTGAGAATTAAAAAAGTTTACAACCTTTTCCTGTTTTTTAATTCTAGCACTTAAAACTAAAGATTTCCTGGTTAAACCGAAGCCACGGAGTTATAAAAACCCTTGAGAATAGCTTACTATATTTAAATATATAAATAAGCTCGAAACTCGTACTCAGAAGACAAATTATATAACCAAAAGTAAATGAATTCACGACCTTGAGTGAGTAGGCGACCACGTTTTTGAGGGCCACTAAAAAAGGGTAAGTAGCCTCCGAGAAGGCGCTAGTTTGGACGAATCCGAATGATTTTCGTTCCCTCTTTCCATTGCCGAGGTTCGTTTTGCGCCATGTTGAGAATTTAAAAAGTTAAGAGCGAATGCAATTTGAACAGCGCCGACAAGCGGCGTTAATCGTTCCAACTCCCGTTTTATCAACCAGAAACGATTCTACGAGTAATTTCCTTTCGAACAGAAGCTCGCGCCTGTTTTTTTAAATGAGGTTATAATTTAGCATGAACGTTCAAATTAGAAATAAATAAGTGGTCAGCGTGCTATCGCCATTGGCCGAACTATCTTAGGGTTCAAAGTCGCCTCTCATTGGGCGTCCGAACATAATGCCGGATTTTAAAAAAATCGCGTTGCCGGCGTAGGGGCGTAGTTTAAGTTCTCCGAAGTAACTATGTTCTAAAACAATTTAATATATTGACCATTAGGAGTTTGTTCTGAAATTATTCGTACAGCCACTTTAGTTGAACCACTAAACAGATAACGTTGCGCTGGTCATGTCGAATAGGCGCTTAAATAAATCATCCTCCAAGAAAATCTCCAAGAAGTAATATTTCCTAGAGCCAGGATCCGCGAGGTATTGTTTAAGTAATACTTGTTGAAACAATGGAAACTTTGCACTTTTAACAGGAACGTCGTGTTTTTGCCAATGCTTAATATCTATAAAAAGTTTCCTGGCTATGAACGCACGCTTGTTGCTGCCGTATAGCTGAAACATTTCCCTTAATTTAACAAGCACTATATTAACAATGATATACAGATCGTGGCTGTCGGAAATATTACTTTTTCGCGATTTCCATGGAGGATGATTTATTGAAGCGTTTATTACTCCGAGAATAACTAAATGACTTGTTGAGATCAAATTACCAGATCGTAATTAACCACGAAAATTATCACGCAACTATATTGAAATTCATAATTTTCCAAATATCAATTAAGACTTGTCCCGAAATTCTTTAAATTTCGGGAAATCGTTCCTAAAATTCTAATACCGTCGTTGTTATAGCTGTATGCGCAAATCTGTCCGATTCACGGAGTTAATTTTTGACATTAACGATTAAATCAAGCGGTTGTGCTTTCGCCTTCGATTTATGGAAATTAATGATAAATTAAGGTAAACTTGTCTTAGGCAGGCACCGAATTGTAGATGAAATTCTACATATTTGTCTTAAATTCAGGGCCGTCCACAGGGGGGGGGGGCAAGTGGGGCCAGGCCCGCCCTGATATTCGATTGGCCCACCCTACGAATTTCCAAGAAAAATCGTTTTAGGGTGTTTGGCCCTACCAAAAAATTTCCAGTGCCATTTGATTTAATTGTCTGATACTCTCAGAAAACATTGTCTTAGTTATGGTTACGAGTATTCAATATATAACTATGTATATTAACCACATCATAGGCGACCAGACTCACTACACTTTTACAATATACAGACCATAGCTCGAGCCATCTACTAAAGGCTAATTTCGCAACATTATATTTGGTCAAATGCTTGCATAGAAATCAGAAGATGACTAGAATGATTTTTAAAATGGCGGAATAACCGTTAATTAGAACCGTAACTTGGACTTAACTAAAACTTGGCGGAATCTGCCGGTAGCGGCCTCTCGCTAATTTTGTATTTCCTTCGTTAGGAATAAAGGATATGGTTAAAAGACGGCGTTACTGACTAATCTACTGGTTTATACAGGGCCGGATTAACCAATAGGCCGACTAGGCCTGGGTCTAGGGCTCCATGCCTACAAGGGGCACCAAGAGATTTCAAAAAATAAAAGTACAAAATTTTTATCATTTCCTTTTTAATTTTATTTTTATTAGTAAATGAGTTTACATTTTTCGATACCTTATAACGTCGCTTAAATATCCTTATAGTCTACATTGAAAATTGAATTTTCACAATTAGCAGTTCTACCTTTTGAAATAAAACCCGCCGATTTGCACTTTCAGTTTTGAGTTAACCTATAGGCTTCAGTAACAAATGCTATACTTGTAAGTAGTAAGTTTTTATTCAGATGATCGGTAACTTAGAAATAAACAAAATGCCTATTATCATAATTAACTGAACTGAATATGATTAAAAATGTATTAAAAAATGCGGTAATAGCTTGGAGTAATAAACTCACACTCAGGACTACGCGTACAGAAAATGTATATCATTCATTTTTAAGAAGAAAAGTTATATAAATTAATAATATATAAATCGTTCGTAGGTTTTTAAAAAAAATCTAAAGATTATCGTACATTATAGTACGTTGAGGCAGAATTATCGAAATAATGATACGATATCGTACGCCATGAAAATTATAGTACGCCCTAAAAATTTTGATGAAATTATCGCACTGTGCGATAATTATCGTACGTCTGGCAACGCTGGGTATCAAGGTAATTTTTTCATTCATTTGTCAATTGCAAACGAGACGGGAGGGATCCTATTGTGGTTTTACTGGTTCCGCTGATTACCCCCTCCCCATAATTTGGCCGGGTTGAGAACGGAATAAGAAGTTAAGAACAGGGGCCGCGTGGGGCTAAAGAAAAGCGAAAATTTCGGTCACAGGTGATAGCCAGACTTTAAGTCTCCAAACGCATCATCAATAAGAAAGGGGCAACTCGGCATTGGGATGGGTTTTTCTATTACTGTTAATATCTCGATATTTGCGGAATGTAAGAGACTAGCGCAACCCGCTTCCTCCCTCCCTAACTTTGGACGCGTTAACATATCGACTAAGACTATTGTGCAACGCAGCACAGAAAGCGGGTTGAGAACGATAAAAGAACAGGGGCGGTGTGGAAAGCGCCTCTCATTTTACCATGAAATTTTGTCATTTCGGGATTTTTAAGGCGGGTTGAAAAACTTTATTTTCCGGAGCAGAAATGCGACAAATTTATTATTATTTGAATATTTAATCGAAACAGTACTTTTCTAATGTAGCTCAATGCAAATTTATTCATGAAGAGTTTTAGGTAAAAAAAATCAGAGCGGGGCAAATGACCCTCCCTGTACTACCCAAATGACGTCCCTAATTTTGATTTAAAAATATCTTATTAGACTACACTAATTATTTTCCGAGCCACTTCAGTCATAAAAATCACTCGCTATTTTCGATAAGATGGTCAATTAAATATTAAAGATTACGCTAAAAGCATTAAAAACACTATATAGTATTTACCGTTTGTTTATTGAATTTCCCATAAAAACAGTGTAAAGAAAGTTTTATTAAAATTCATTTATGACCGTTAAATTCTTAATCTGACTCCTAAACCTAAGTTTCATATATAAATTATACATCTTAATCCTTTGTTTCTTTCGAATACAATGTCTAATTGGT
The DNA here is from genome assembly GCF_980474605.1 of Leiobunum rupestre. Classification (NCBI taxonomy): domain Eukaryota; kingdom Metazoa; phylum Arthropoda; class Arachnida; order Opiliones; family Sclerosomatidae; genus Leiobunum; species Leiobunum rupestre. The sequence continues at coordinate 96,836,126 of NC_143384.1, read as the reverse complement.
CGGATAATATTACGTGGCGGTTCATAAGTATTTAAATAGACTGAACAAAATTAAAATGGTTTTAATCCACAATAAATTTATTTAAAATTCGACGTTTGGAGGAATACCGTTCCTCGGAAACTTTGTATTTTATATTATATCACACCGTAGATTTCGTGTTTCAGACATGTAGGCGCCAGCATCGTACTTTCCAACTTTAAAAATCTTTCTGGAAGCGCGAAACTAATTTCCCCTCCGCTCCTTATTGTAGTTTTTAATCCGTCTTCGAAAAATACGCGAAGGAGACCGCAGGCCTCACTTTTGTCATTTTAGCTTGACCGGTTTAGGCGGAAGTCTCGCGTGCTTTAGATCACATAAGTTTCATTGTAAATCTAATTGTCATACTTCTCCCTATTACGCGACGGGAAAAAATATCATTATTTCAAATTCTGATATTTATCATATTATAATAGACTTACTTGCTTTACATGGACGAAAACTCTGAAATAGGCTTACATTTAAAAAATCTTACATTAAATAGTTAAGGAAGTTCTCTTACAATAAAAATAAATAAGCCTAAAATAAAACTCAAATTGCGCACACCACAATACGAAGCGTATGTTGTTAAGTATGACTTCATCGACTATATTTCATATCATGAAGCTCGTACAATTAATCACACAAGAGTAAACTGCATTTAAAAAATTTCTAAATTATTAATTTTTCGACGTTTTTAATAAATAGAATTTTTGATTTCTCAGCCATTAAAGGGTGAATCACGTGAGCTAAATACATGCTTTTTTATCATTGAAGCCTATCTATCTGAAACCAGATATACCCCGATCATTCTGAAATTCAAATTTGAAAAGTAAACACATTTCTACGTCTAATAAAAAACAAACGGAAAATTGAAATTTTAAGTTTTATTTAAGATGAAATAATGAATGGTTGTGGTTTTTTTTCACGTCCGCTTAGTCGACGCTATTAAGTATGTACCGCGCAGCGGCTTTTTTCAATTTTTTTGAGTTGAAATCGTCCGCGAACGTTAGAAGCTCCATTGCGTTTTCACTCTCAACTTGGTTCACGAGGATATTTTCACTTAGGTTCCTCAACCTTTCCATGCCGTGTAAATCCGCGGTAACGAACATTTTTCTTGCGTGTTTTTTAATATCGATGGGCGTAGCGTTTAGGTATATATATTGCAAAAGGCATTCCAATTCTTGCCCGTTTAGTTGCTCGCTCAGGTCCACCACGCCTTCTAAATTCTCTTTCATAGGATGTTCAAACATCGCTTTGAAGTAAGGGGACCTGAGCGACAAAATGCATTTGTGGGCGTCAAACACCCGCCCATCCGAAGACTTAAGTTGCACGTCGGGGCAAATCTTTTCTTTATACGCCGCTTTCAAAATTTTAGTATCCATAATGGACGGGATGGCCTCGTAAATCCTCGATCTGATAATTTCCGTTTCAACGGGATGATTTCGCTGAAAATATGCCTCAACGTAGCATTCGATTATCAAATCGTGGTTTGGTGATTGCCTGGCCACATCTTCTCTAGAGATGAATCTGGGAAACCCTACACCAGCGTGCGCCGCAGCATCGTTAAATCTTAGGTGTTGCACCTCACCGTGATGATTTCGGATAATTTTCAAGTCAAACGTGAAAGACATTTCGCGTAATCCTTCGGAATTTCCCCCTAAATGAAGAATCACTCCAACGTAATCGACATCGATTTGGTTTTGGCCCTTTGGGTATATTTTCAAAAAAAATTCAATTCCGTTACTCTCTCCCGAGTATGGTCCGAAATTTGCACTTCTCACAAAAGAGCATGGGCGTACGGGATACCTCAGAAAGTTTTCAATTTTCCACACTAAACGATATTTGAGGCACGGGTTCTTGGTCTCTACGAAAACGCCGTATTTTGCATCCGAGGAAGCCATGCTTGAAATCTATTTTCAATAAGAAATATTATTATTATTATTATCTCAAATTTCCATCAAGGTATTAAAAATTTAGGTAAGATTGTAACATTGACTAGCTGAGGAAGGACCGCTCCTGCATCGTTAATAAAGTGTTTTCAACTTCACTAAGTATCAGTTTTTTTATTAAACTTGTTTTAACTATTTCTAAATAACCGTGGAGCAAAATTTTGGAAATTTAATATTAATGATGCCCCGAAAAATATTAAAAAATCATCCCGTTAATCTCCGAACGGTCACATAAAATGTTAAGTGGGGAAAAAATTAAGCTATTCGGCAATAAACGCTTTTTGAAAACTTACCTTAAAAAAGAAGATTTCTGGTTAAGACCGCTGCGATTAATTAAAACTACCAATATATAAACACTTAAAAAATATTAAATCATACGATGCAATTAAATAATAAGGAAAAGCGAAAAACAAGCGAATAATCTGAAGCTACGAGGGTTAAGGCAAACGGAAACGAAATGCAACATGAAACTGACCAAGCGTAAGTCCCGAAAAGTCTGTTGGGCAACGGGTCCCAAGACCCTATGGCGACAGTGATGGGCACTCTCTTCTCGACGTGAGATCAGTTAGAGTAATTGAGAGGAGGTGAGATTCTCTTAGCTTGCAATCATGGAGAAAGAAAGCAAGGAGATGATTTCATAATACGGATAGCTCGTAGATAAGTTCGCCCCCCATTTCATCTCCTTGCTTTCTTTCTCCATGTTGCAATGGAAAGGAGCGTGAAATTAGTTTGCAAGCTATGAATTTAAGGAAATGAGATTTTTCACAGAAAGTGTTTGGAGTGCGAGTGAGCTAAGTTTATTTCGCGAAATACGATGAGAGAAGATCAGCTTAAAAGTTTGTAAAAGGAGGTGAGTCTAAGTTTAGATGTATGGAAACCAAAATAGGAAATATAAAAACATGACATACAATAAATAATTAGTGAACTTTGGCCAATATCGAAACCGAAACGAACATTGACATCATATGCTGCCGTTAGAAGGTGATAATTAAATTAAACTTTTCTAGTTTCAGAACATGGCGCCATCTATATTTATTTCCAAAACTATAACAATATCACTAGGTGGCGCTTTTTAAGCGCGAAATTTAAAAGCATTTCTAAAGACCGGAAGTAGGTATACCTATATTTTCTTACATAAAATTAATGCTATTCCTACTTTGTTTAAAAAAATTAAAAAATCAACGGGATAGATTTTTCATACTCGTTAGATGGAGGACGAAATTAATGAAAAATATAACAGTTTATTTCTGTAACGTGAAATATTTTATTTATTTTAGCTTTTGCGGTCAATAAGTCAACAATGTGTCAGAATTTATCGCCCGGTGTACCTAGTAACAAAGGACCATACCACCGGAGGCCTATCATCATAGTGCCCTTGTCAAGCGTCCCCAAGCCCGGACAGGTGACAAAACCAGCATGGGTAGCAGAACTCTACTACTGATGGTCGCACCTTAGACGCAAGCCACTCAACTCAGCAGAAGGTGCAGCAATGGGTGGACCAATTCCCACTTGGCACACAGCAGTGACCCAACTCCAGCCGACACCCCCCTACGGAGGCAAGGAGCCTTACCCTTTGGAGAGAGCTCCTAAAGGGGAACGACGGGCACACCGCAGTCCAAGTAACCCGGCACCACTGGCACCGGAGATCCCGGTGTGAGTCCAAAAGGCCGGGAAACAGGACCGCCGTGCCCTCATACGTAGGCCCGCCGCCCCACAGCAGGCTACCCAATCCGCCGAGGTGGCCAGTTTGCACGGACCATCTCCGTTCACCTGAGCCGAAGCTCAGTCGGAAGTGGAGATAGGACAATTTGACCAGGGCTAACATCTCCCAGTGCCCCACCGCCCTTATGGGTTACAAGAGCCGGACCTCGACTCCCCGGTAAAACCACCAGTTATTGCACACCCTGACCCGTTAAGGGCCTCAATAAGTCAACAAAATGACGAGTTGCTGAAGTAGTAATTATAAGGAAAAATTGATAAAAAAATTACAGTTATTTAGTGGTTAAAGTTTAAAATGGCGCCAGTGTTTTACAATTCAGAACATTACAATCTTTGCAAAAGGTATGATTTCTTTATCACATACAAGGAATCAATTGGTTTTCCTTTTCAATAGTCTCGCGGAGAGTTCCCAATTAAAACATGAAGATCCTGAATTTTCCAAGAAATTCTTTAGTTTACAACAAAGATGATACTGTTTGGGTGTTCAGTAAATTTCGTTGGTCTGATTTAATTAGGTTCAATTGCGAAAATGCGCTCCATTAAGAAGTTTCTAAAAATGTATTTATGGTTTAACAATACCCATCAGCTTGCTAGAGACAGAGCCATAAATTGCATTTCAATAAAATTCAAAGGACATTTATGGATTCCATTCCAGTTGGGTTTACTGAGTCTTCTCTCCAACTCAACAAAATCACAACGATAATAAGGACAATTTTCCTAACCGCAATACCAGCGTTGGGCATTAATTTTGTAATTAAATTAAACAATTTTTAAATCGTTCTGTGACACTTAAATAGAACTCCGTATTAATAGTCCGCTGCTTTGATAACCCTCAAAATAAAATTATAAACAAACATTTCAAATCATCCGCCGCTTCCAACCCATTCTACAACATGAAGTTTCCTATCTATAAACGAAATTATTTTATTCGTAATATTAACTGTACAAGGAAATATTAGCTCTTGATGCGGCAGCATTCCAGGTACATATGAGATTTCTATGTTTCAGCCCGTCAGAGAAACCATTATCTGGCAGTGCTGTTTTTTGACTACGAAATTATACCGCCGATATATTTTACATTTATTGTACCGCAGCTTTTTCGATCGTTATTTAGAGTTATGCTAGATATTTCCCCTTACTGCTCTTGAAACCTCTTGGAAGATGGACAATTAAGTCGGCTTAACTTGCATAACGATAAATTACATGCGCGGTCAAAGAAATTTAAAAGGTGTTATTCTGAATTGTACTTTTTTGAAAGACCTCTAAGAAATATTTCGCTAAATTCTGGAATGTACTAAAATTATCCTAAACTTTTAAAAATGTACTTTTGTTCTTAGTTATTTAAAATTGTACCGAAAAAGTACAAATGTACCAATTTTGGCAACACTGGACTTACTACTTCTTCCGGAAATAGAAATAGATTCGATTTCTCAATGGCTGCGGCAAAGGTGATGTAATTTTGTTTTAATTGGTATAGTTAACAAATGGAGAAAGCGCCGAAGTTACAGTTGAAAGAGGCCAAAATGGCCAAGGCAGATTTTCCCCGAAGTTTTTAATTAATTAAAAATTTCAAAAACTCAATATTTAAAATGGCGTATTTTGGCGCTAGATTTAAAGTGTGTCACGCAAACAAATCAATTTGAGGGACGACAATATCCTTATTCATATTCTCGAAATTGGTTTTTTAGCGATTAACGATTATTGATTTAATTGGTTTTTACTGCAAAATTCCCCACAGCCAAAGAGATTTGAAAAAGACTGTACAATTAGGAACCGTTAGGAAATATTGCGTGACAATTTTATCTATCGCTATCGGGAAAAAGGTTAAAAATGCCTTATTGACCCTTAAAGTAGTTTTTCATGCAAAACTGACCAAGGTACCTCGTCAAACTTTTTTCGGGTTCCTGTATTTTAAAGCAAAATATAAAGAATTTCTGAATCCTGAATACAAAACACCCTTCTTTAATCAGAATCTGTTGAATTATTACGTTATTTTGTCAGCATTGAGACACTCTACAGGTCGAACAATAGTTGTTAGAAATTTGAGCTCCATAGAAACATTGACCAGCATCGTGAGAAGAACATCGTAACCCAATTTTGTGATATTTAACCGGGAACGCTACGCAGTGTTAAACGTGCCATGTCTATTACCTAACGTTTTGGAAAGCATTAGGAAATCTACAGAACTCGAAGAAGATAGAATTTTTAAGTTAATTGTTATTAAATCAAATTAATTGGTAAATTGCGATAATTTTTCTTCCGTTTATCCAATGAAATGGGTGACGCTAAGAAACTTACGGAAAGTTTCGTATGATTGAAAAAGATCTATTATAACACAATGACGGACAAATGTCGCTAAAATAAGGCATCGCACAAATACACACTAAAAAGCACGATATGTCAATATAAAATGAAATTATAAAATTGTAAAGTTTTGTCATGAAAATTAGTTAATTGTATTAGCCAATTTAATATATGTTAATACAAATACCAGAATATCACTATTATATACTACTGAATATTTGGTGAATAACAGAAAATATGATGACATTGCTTCTATAAATTATGTCAGTTTTGAGTGCGCACGTACATACGAAGAGGCCTTAAATTAAGGAACGTATACACGTTGGACTAAGAAAAATGTATTTTTACCTTGGTCTTCTAGAAAAAATAAAGGAACCAATGACTTAACGACATTTAAGTCTGATAATACGTCGTTAGGACGTAACTGAATCACGCGAAATTTAACTTTTCTGCCTTTGAAAGGGCTAAACTAATGAGTCTGACCAAGACCTTTCGAAGCCGAAAGCTCTTTCTGTTAACCCGGATATTTTGCCCTTTTAATTTGACAATCTACGAGCTTCTTCATATAAAGATTTTTTTTTATAAAACCTCACTTTAATTACAAAAGTGGTTATAAATTTATTTATGTTTAAACGTTACATTATCACCGTGATAATTAACGATTGGTTAAATAAGTGTTTCGATAGAATTTAAGTCAATATGAAAACCTAGTCGAAAGAAAAATAAACTATTATTGGGTTTGCTATTATTCCACCCTTAAAAATCGTGTTGCCACCCTCGAACCGAATAAATTTTTATGTAGGGGCAGCGGGAATATATCGTAATTTTATATACAGGGTATTCCCTAAATGGTGGTAGGACTGAGCGTCTACGGATTCAACACATTATTTTGAGACGAAAATGTTCTATGGAATTTTTCCGATTTAGGTCACCATTTCAAAGTAACGAAACGATTGATGTATGGACGATCCCTTAATTAAACAATTTATTTTAATACCTTAACGTAAATTAGTAGCTGTTTCATTCATAGATATCGGCTCGCGGCATTAATAAAAAATATTTCTGGGTGAAGGCAATTTTTTAAGAATGAATAAAATATTCACGCTCTCACTATGAAATCATTTTGTTACGACGCGAACGCGCTATTTTTCGTTACAATATCGATTATCTGATTTGTTTTTAAGTAGGTTTAGTAAAGTTTATTTTCACTTATTTCCTAAAAGATAGAAACAACTGAAATATTGAAATTTTCGGCCATTTTACCTTTGTTTTTATTAAAAAATTAATCGCAATTATAATAGTTTTCATTAAATGTAGTTATAGTGTTGTAAGACAACGCTTGGGTAATGAACAAATTCCCCTCCGAGGAGAGGTTATATTACGGGCTTGGCCGACAAGATTTAATAAATGTTGAGTCTCTAAAATGACCGATTTATTGATTTCAAACCAAAAACCATAATTAAAGAAATTAAACTCAAAGCCAAGGGGTAACTAGAAAAAAGTATATCTTAAAATACCGTGGTACGTCAAATTTTAATATTCATATCCCCAGAGCCTAAATGGTCGAATTGAGATTTATTGTAGTGCATTTTACCGTAAGGTCCTTTGTTTTTGGTATTATTAAAGAATTGAAATTAACCCGCTATGAGATGTACAAGTCTATCCTTGGTAAAAATCGATGAATCGTGACTATTTCTATAAATGAGGTTAATGTAAATTAGTTTGACTCCTTGTCGTAAAGAGGTATTGGCCGGGTTGGCACCCGTTAAAGGCGCGAGGGGTTAATGGGCTTGGTTTGGGGACTCAGAAAACTTAAATGTATTGGCAAGGAGACTCACTTTAAGCCCCGAGATCCCTTGCAAAACTCAAGGTTTGGTTGGCTCCCGCCAAGGGCGTGAAATTGGATTGTTGCCGTTTAACACTAATTGATATTAGCACAGACGCCTACTAAGTTCGCCATTATATATAAATTTTGTTTAGAAATAGAACTTTAAAATTCAAATTTAGCGCCGATTTACACGGATTTCCGCCAAATATGTTCGATGGGATTTATACTTGTCTACACTAATCGCTGAAGCATCTTTACTTCTTTACAGGTTCGCTGGTCTAGGAGTGGTGCCTAAATATTAATTTCAGTTTAGAAGGACACCCGAAGGAACCATAAAACAATTAACTTTGATTTCACTGCGGTACTGCCAAATTCTTCAGGAAATTACCTGCCGGAATGATTGAAAAAATAAATTTGATTTTTAACGACAAGTCAACAACGAGAATAATTCAAATTAACTTTCAGCGAAGCTATTCCACTGGCTGGCGATCTCTATAGAACTGAATTTAAACCGCTACTAATCTTTAAAAAAATATTAAAAGCAGGTTCAAATTGGTTACGTATATTTTATTAATGGAATAAGTAAAACTGGAGGTTAGGATGAATTAATGGTTTTTAATACTTTATTATATGAAAATAAATTATCGGAAAATTAAGCTGAAATACAATTCAAAAACCATGTTCTTTAAAAAGAAAAATAAACAGATGGATAATGAAGAGTACGCTTTATGAAGTATTTGCTTAAGAGAAATTACAAAATAAGTTTTTTTATGATAACCCCGACAGGGGTAACAACGTCTTTAATTGGTAAGAATGGTCATATCGTAACTATTTCTATAAAAAAGGCCATTAAAATTAGGTTTACCAACTTGTGTTTGTGGTAAATGTTTTTATTACATACGATCATGATATTAACTTTTCATCATTTTTCAATTCAGAACTATATAGCAATTAGTGGTGTAGTCCGGAATAAAAAAGGCCCTAGGCTCTAACTGGGAAAGAGCAACTACGATTTCGAGTCTGATCGAATATAGCTGTACAGGCCGCTAAAATGTACGAAGGTATGTTGTAGACCAACTAGGTAGTATAGTTCAAGCAAAATAGTGGCTCCCTTATGAGTTTTACTGCATCGCATTACGCTGGGAGAACTGCGGACATAGATATCCCAAGACTGTCAGTTGTTTTGGTTTTGGTTTCAAGTCGTTAATCCCAGATATTTCAACGCTTCACCCAATGAGGTACGTAATATTTTATATTGTGAAGGTAATAATTGTGAAAGATCTTTCTTAAATATTAATTATTCTTAAATTTTCTATCGGAGACAATATTTTACGTTAAATCGGGTCCTGCAAAATTCATTTAGTTTTCTAGATACATTTCAGGGCTCCGGTAGTATAACGTAGCTAATTATTATTTTTGTAGCTGTTATTTATGTTTATTTCCAAAGTAAAATATCCTTAAGTCCAAATGCGTATTATTATCTTTTGTCTTTTATTATGCGCCGCAGTTTTTAGAAAAAAAAGTAATATTAAAGTGTTTTTGAGTAGGGTTTGTCAAGCGAGTTCCGAAAACGTATAAAAAATATTTACAATCATGTTAACTCTTCTTGAAATAAATGCAGGAAATAATAAATTCCAGCTTGTCAGCACTGGTTTTAATGGCCTAGTATATAATTAGTATATAATTTTTTGGTTCCGACAAATGATTTATTTCAAAAGCTTTAATAAAAAAACTTTAATAGTCCATGGCGACGTTTGTACGCTGAAAATGTTTTAACAATTTTCAAAAACCAATTTGTAGATATATATTTGCTGCAACAATAGTTTGTTATGGTAAAACTACACTTTGATCTTATCCAACTCTTCGAGAAGCGATAACTCCAGATAAATAATGTTATCAGACAGGGTGAGAAATTAGAATTTTTTGAAAACTGGACCTGTGGCGAGTAGAGCATTGATAAATTAATTAAAAAACTGGCCACTGGCCACTCACCATTTTTAACCTTCAAAATTAGCCTTTTATAATTTAATGAAGTAAAATCTTGAAGGGAAAAACTTTGAATTAATTAAGTGGTCATTGTGGCCACTAACACCCCAAGCATTTAATTTTTAAACTAACCCGGCTAATTTTTAAACTGGCGATTGGCCAGTGATAGTGCCTTATTTCTCACACTTTCAGATACTACACTTTGATCCTGGCCAAAAGGACGAGAAACATTAAACCACATTTTGAAATAAATAAAAAAGCTGAATTTCAATTTTAAAAAGAAATAATCTCTCTGCTATTGGCTATTTAACATCATTTATTTTGTTTCCTTAGAGAAATCTATGTGAGTTTTACAGGCATAGTTGAGAAAGAAATATAGAAATTGGATAACATGCTAGAACAATTTTTGAAACTTTGTCGCGTGTTCCGATTAGAACTTAAAAGAACCTTGCCTTTGGTCCCTACTTTTCGTTAGGCCGGCAACTAAAAATGCGCCATCAGCGCCGCACTGGTGAACTAACACTCTATTTCGCTTTAGAGTAAATGGCCGACTTTAACTCGCCGTTTACGCTTTTTTTATATATTTAAAGCTACTTAGGTTTAATAAAAGTTGAAGAATAGCTTAAAATTGCGTTATTAAATCGCGTTATAGTAAATACACAAAAGGCAAAATATCTTTTCACAGGTTAGTGTTACAAATACTTTTCTTCTTACCATAATTTCCAATCGTTATGAACGCACTAGAAAACGCGTTTCCTACAAAACATGGAATGCTAGTTTTTTAAAATAAAAATGAAGAATGGTTCGAAATTGCTTAATTTAATATTTTAGAAGTTGGTACAAATACAAAAACATATCTTTTCACAGGTCACTGTTAGCAATAGTGGTTTTACTAGCGATGGTTATGGGGGGAAACCGGTTGACAGTAATGGTTTATAGCGAATATCTACGTTATTATTGTATGTACGTCTATAAGCCCAAATATAAACTATAGAGCCCGGCTATTTCCTACAAAAAATAGTCTATGAACATTTTACATGCTAGCAATCGTTGTGTCGTATTCGCGGTTTTGACGTTGTACCCGAAACGCGTAGTTTTTGGGCCTTCGTTGACTTAAAACGCGTTTGCCGGTCTTCATGTAACCGCGTTTATAATTTAATACCCAGCTACTTCTTGTTATTTCTGCAATAAATCGCTTGAAAATTAAGCAACTGTGAAGGTTCTGCGAGAGAAAATTATGGGAAAGTCGGAATAATGGGTCCCTTCAATTTAATTTTATATTAATAATAATAATAATAATAATCAGCTAGGCTAATACCCAAGGCACCACCTTAGGCCTAAGTCATCATGCGACTTTTGAGCCCTTAATTCAGGTGGCCGGGTTACAATGCGTAGGAGGGTGGTGGCAAGCCCTGCATGCCACGAGATCGAGCCTACAGCTCCCTACACTAACTATTACCGTTAACCTAGACAAGTTTTTATGGAAGGGGAAACCGAAGAACTCGGGGGAAAACCTCTTAAACCAGTGGGGAGAGAACTTGCAAACTCAACGCAGAAGGAGTTGTTCCGAGTTTTCACCCAGTGCCACAAGCTGGGATCGAACCCGGCTCCTCTTGCTGCGAGGCGAAAGTGCTAACCACTCCGCCACCCCAATTAAGTGCCGTAAGGATTAAATCTACAAGACTCGTATCAATACTTTGAAAAGAAAACACGACACTGATGAGACTGTTCGACATGTAGAACGCGAGCGAATCAAACGTATAATAAGTTATATTTTATACTTTTAATTATTATAAACATTGTTTAATATTTCAACGCTAAATAAAGACCTCAGAGCCAACAATAATTTACTTGGTTAATACCTTATATAATTTTAACAGAGGAAAACCGAACACCAACTATAAACTAAGAATTATAAGTAGTGAGACCAACAAGAGTGAGAATCAGATACCAAAGGTTAAGCCATAGCCTTCCAAACTAGCCCTAAATACAGCAAACTATTTCTTTTAATAATAAAGATAAATAAGAACAATTATTCAAAAGATAATCTATCATCTCGTAAAATATCAAAGAAATGCTGTATTTACCTTTCGAAAAATATTAATCCGAAAACCACATTCTGGATAGTAGCAGCTTGGAATAATTAATCCAAGGTTGCAGCCTCCTCTCGATTTGTACTCGCTGCTAAAACTGTTAAAGAAAGTGGTTAAGACCACTAAATGAATCAACAATACCTGTAAATGGTTATTTGCATCTGTGCTTACGTAATTCACAAAGTAGACATGATCACTAGATAAAATAAGCATCGTGTGTGCGGCGTAGAGGGTGCTACTATCGTTTTAGCCAAGAATATAATCGGTGGTCTGCCAGCCATTTGATTAAGCGTTCTAGTTTTTATCCGACTTCTATGAAAAAAAACCCTGACACACAATCGTTGCTAAAATAACGTGTCGCAAATATACCTTATAACATTAGGTTAAATACGGTACCTACATATGAAAAACATTATATCCCCACGGGTATTATTCGAACCTACGACCTTTGGGTTACCGTACCAACGCCACTACCATTTGACTACCGTGGCTACGAATAATTAGGCCTTAGACCCCCAATTTATGAATGACTCGATCTGGTTCACATTATAGACGGGATTTAAATAAAATGTATAATTTAAAATAATTCCTGCGTAATAAGAAAAATAAATTCTCATTACATATGAAAAGCGAATTGAATTTTTTAGGTTTGCCATGTGCAGTTTTTAGTTGCAGTGGCTAAATGACGACGTTCCGAGTAACATTGAACGAATATTATTCTCACATGCTGCTAAGATTAAGGTTTCAATCCTTTGAATACCATTATTATTGCGTGTAATAATTGTTAATTTTGGTCTCAAAACATTTTTATTTGTTTGGCTAATGCGTTCCAATAGATTTCACCCTTCTCTGCAACGCCGAGTCTATACTGGGGTGCTACAGGTGAAAATTTTCCCCATATGTTCATCTGATGATCCACTATAGTTAAGGATCGTGTTCCCCAGATGTGAAGTTTCCTGTAGGCCTTACAGATGCTCTAATTCCAAAGGCGTTCCATAAGGACGTCTGTTGGAACGGTTCAAGCGCAGTTAGAGCGCACATAGAGCGCATCTTAAGCGTACTACGAGAACATATTAGTACATATGATAAATATCAAAAGCTTTTCTGTGAAGGCATTCAACAAGTGTCAGGGTGCTCTAATTTCTGGACACAGTCTTGCGGTCTTAAGGTGTTTTTTGAACGTTCTTTAGGTGTCATAGGGATTTGCCTTGTACTAATGAGGGGTTCTTTTTTCCATAATTTATATCAGTTTTATTTGGGATAGCGTAAAGGGAGGTTTGGTACGTATATTTTCGTGGGTAACAGTGAAGGGACATTGTCTCGCGGATGTTCCCTAGGAACCGCCTCGAGTCTTGTTCCGAGGGAACATTGACGTGACATTGACCCGTTACTATTACATTCAATTAGGTATATATGAGGGGTTTTGCTTTATTTTCTCTCTATTGTATTTCGGATAGCGTAGAGAGGATCGAGACAATATTTAAAATTTATCTTTCCTTTGTAGCCTATATTTTCAAGATGGCCAATTATCTGACCAAAGATAAAGTTGTTAAACTTTTGTGCGACGCTTTTCGTCTTTCTAAAAAGACGCCCAAGAGTGCCTACTTTACGCCGGAGTCGCTTATCCAAGCGCTCTATTTTTATGTTAGTGCTCTTCCTGGCCAGCAAATAAAACAACTCTTCTTGACAGTCCCCGAAATAGATGAAGCCTTTTCAAATAACACCGTTAAAAATGAAGGCACGTGGTTTACAGTGGTCAAGAGCGCAATAGCAATATCTGGGAAAAAAGGCTCAACAACACATGAGTAAAATTTATTATTATTATGTGTTTCTATCCTGCCAATTCTTTAACCTTGGTACAAAGATTTTGTAAATTTCCTTTATAATCACTTTGCGACAGGATATAGATACAAACTAATTAGTTCTAAAACATTTCCTAGGAGAAAAAACAGTCAAAAATGTCTATCGGATCACTCTAAAAACCTACAGAACTTATTTGCTATTCAATCTGACGGGTCACTGAAACAGAACGATTTTATCCTATACAGCGTGGCTTACCTCGCCAAACTGGCTCGTAAGTGTAATAGTTAAAAAATAATAATAGGCCTATTCCGCTTCCAGATGGTTACCAGATGAACAGCGTCACTAGCTTCTTCCGACAGCCTGCTCATTATTTTTTTTTCAGAGGGCAAGTATGGTGATGCAGCAGAAAATCTTTTCCCGGTTTCAGTATGGAGTCGGTATCTAGAGTTGGCTGTGAAGGAGCCAGAGTGGTCAAAACTTTTGTGTTTACCTAATGACGAATTGTTTGGTTTCCCAAATTGCGTGGATGTTGCAGAACCTCCACTAGTCGCATCAATTCCTGGTAGCTTATATCAAGGAAGATTAGCCAAAGGAAGCGAAATGTTGGTAGAAATTATCGCCCCAACCGCCGGTCCGTTCATTTGAAGAGGAAGGAAACAAACGGGGGTGTATAGCGGGAAAATGGCAGACCCGGAATCGCCACTATTGGTACGCCATTTTTTGGCTCCAAACCCTCGATTGTTTCCTTTCCCTTCAACCGAACGGACGTGCAGCTGGAGCAAAAGTTTCTACCAACAACAAGCTTCCTTTGGCTTATCTTACCTGTTTTTATAATTATTTCTTTTATTTATATATTTTTAAAGACGGACAGGTGGTACCAATCGTGGAACCGGAAGATGTAGCAATAGCTGACGACGAGTATGATCGAAAATATTCTAGGTTGCCCCAAAAAATTAAACAGGAGGAAGAAATTCTCGAGGTAGCTATAATTTTTTTTGGGCTGTTCTTTTAGCTCTCTCTACTCCGAAATACCATCCGTCAACGAACAAAAGGTACTTCGGAGCATTCTGGGAGTAGAAAGAGCAGCTCAAAGAAAAACGCTGGTAGTAAAAATATAATTAAAAGATACCGGGAGCTTTAAAGTGGCGGTGTACAACCAACGCTATGTGAATACAATTTCGAACGTCGGTTTTAGCACCGTTTTAATTTTAAGCTCTCGGTACAGAACTGTGTACTACTAATAACGCATATATTTTCTAGTCGCTCAAAAAAACTGAAAAGCAGCACCAAGCCGCCGTTAAAAGCCTAAAAGAAGAAATCAAAAAACAAGAGAAAAAAGTTCAGTATCTTGTTGATCTGAAAAACACGAATGAGAATTACCGTCGGTTAGGAAAAGCGTTTTCCCACTCTAGTTCAGGTCAGCAAGAGGACATTATTAACTCCACAAATCTGCTTAATAAAGCTATGAAAGAAATGGCTACGGCTAGCCTTACTGAAACAATTGCGCAACTTATGGCTTTACGCAATGTGTCCAAAAACTTGATAGTTGTTAATACAACTCCACTCCCTAATGAAGCGGATAATGCAAATGAATTTAGAGCTGAAAATACTCTAATTTCTGAGTCCGGGGATAACTTTGACGATAGCGAGCAGGGCTGCAGTACAAGGGTTCCAACGCCAGGGTCCACCTTCGAATCAACTGCTACTAATCCAAATATCCTAGAAAGGGCGATTCAAGAGTTGCACGAGAAACGCGGTAAATACTTATTTTTCAATATGATTTATTTATTCTAAATTTAAATAAATTTTTATAAAATTTTATTATTTTAGGCGCTGACGAAGCATTGACGATGTCGCAAGTCTTTCCCTTAAAGAAAAAGAAGAAATCGAAGCGGCATAATTAAAAAAAATTTAATATAAATTTAAATGATAAGTATAGTATTCTAAAGTACACATTATTTTAAAAAGCATCTTATTTTAAAGAGCACACTATTTTAAAAAGCATACTATTTTAAAATGCACATCATTTTAAAGTGCAGACTATTTTAAAGCGCACACCATTTTAAAAAGTATATTTTTACAGAGCACACGATTTTAAAGAGTACACTATTTTAAAGAGCACACGATTTTAAAGAGCACACTAATTTATAAAGCATACTATTTTAAAGATCACACTATTTTAAAGAGCCCACTATTTTAAAGAGCACACTAGTTTAAAGAGCACACCATATTTAAGTGCACACTTTTTAAAAAGCGCATCTTTTAAAGAGCACACTATTTTAAAAAGCACACTATTTTAAAGTGTAAAATATTAAAAGATAAACTATTTTAAAGTGTAAAATATTAAAATGTATACTATTTTAAAGTGTAAAATATTAAAATGTAAACTATTTTAAAGTGTAAAATATTAAAAGATAAACTATTTTAAAGTGTAAAATATTAAAATGTATACTATTTTAAAGTGTAAAATATTAAAATATTAACAATTTTAAAGTCTAAAATATTTAAAGTGTAAAATATTAAAAGTATAAAATATTAAATGTAAACTTTTTTAAAGTGTAAACTATTTTAAAGTGTTAAGTAATATAAACTGTAAAATATTTTTTAAGGTAAAATATTTTAAAGTGTTAAGTAATATAAACTGTAAAAAATTTTTTAAGGTAAAATATTTTAAAATGTAAAATATTTTTAAATTTAAAATATGAGTGTAATGTTTAAAATGTAAAATATAATTTCTGTTAAGTATGAAGATAAAGTTTAAAGTTAAAATTTATGTTCCAAGTTTTTAGCATATTGAAAAACATTGAAAATTGATTTTGAATGATTTTTATTAACGAAATTTCAAATTGTCCTTTTTAAAATGTCATTTAGCCCGTGAAAAGCCTCTTCATTGTACACTGTTCAAAAATTCCTCGGCTGTTAAAATATTTGTAGTTTATAAGAAATATCACAAAAGCATTTTAGGTAGAAAAATCAAACCAATTGCAACTTTTATCGTTTAAAAAAGCCTCTCAGATGCATTGGTCACATTTTTGGAAAATTTTAAAACTGCACCGGAAATCACGAATGTCCTTTTCGACACCTTTTTAAACAATATCGTTACACCATTGATAATGGCATTTTCGGATTCATAAGGGTCGATTCATATGTGGAAAGCGTCAATTTTATCCTTCTACGACCAACGGTTAAAACGATATTAGCTTTGAAATGTTTTGGGAAACTTCGTGACATTCTAAACGGTTGACTATCAAATCCGGATAAGATTCATTGAATTTCATCAACATTTACGCTATTAATGATAGTAGATACGGTTTGAAATATAATATTGTTTCAATAATTTCAAAAATTTCACAAACATAAACAGTGGCGTAGCTTGAGATTTTGGGACCAAGGGGCCTTTATGGAACTAACAGCTTAGAAAAGTATGGTTCTAATTTTGATTTGGCGCTTTTGGTCCAGGGGCCCGCTCGCATTGTGGCTCTGCTGCGACTTGGCTTCGCCAGTACAATAAAGCTTTCTAATGTTGAACGTCTTTGGCATTAAATGCGAGGGACTTTTTAATTGTTGGTACCTGACGCCATTATCGAAACACGATATAAATGCCGATATATCGGAAAATATTCCCATAATCTCCGACTATTTTGGATTGGAAACGGTATAATATCGGTCAGCCTCCGTTCACGTTAATGGGGTAAGGGTAGGTTCTTGCTGAAGCCAGCCGTTTCCATCGTTCACGCTTACGTCGTGTGTATTATCATAGTACCCATGCTCTATCGCACTTTCTGTAAGTATGAGAGTGCAAGAGAGACGCCAGCAGTATCCTTGTTAACGTGTTCATTCCTATGAAAGTGCGATGGCGCTTTAAAAGTTGGAACAGAAGACGCCACGGCTATAAAAGATAATTTTCAAATCTACTCATTTCCCGGTGAAGTTTGAAAAAAGCCTAGCTAGGGAATATAAAGAGGCACTTTTCGACAGGTGTATCGCCTAGCTCTCTAGCGAAATGTTTTTGTTTATTTAAGCCCTTTTTGCTAAGGAAAGCCATCGCGCTTCGTTAGGAATGAAGGTGTTTCCAAGGATACTGCTAGCGTCTGTGTAGCACTCTCCTGCTTACACAGCGAAATAGAGCGTCATTCGTAAGAAAGGGTTTTTGCTTATTTTTGCCTTGTTTACAGCACGCGCACTTTCGAGCTTTTTACATTACGATGAAAAAAGCTACGATTGGCGCAGTAACAAAACCGTATTTTACACACGTCACTTCCTTATAGAATAAAATTTTAAAAACTTAAACAAATCCCATGGCCAAAAACATTTTGAACGGACTGTTTTTAGCATAACTTTATCTAATCGAACCATTACTAACCTTAATATATCTAAGCTGGCTTTAACAGCAGCTACAGCAAAGGCAGACTAAGGCTCCGGCATAGAGCAGGCGGTTAAGCAGACGAACCGACACGGAAATGTATTCCGACTGGCGTAAAAACACTATCCGCCCCGTATAAGATCTCCGTGTATCCATGGAACATATACTGAATTTGTTTATTATAGTTTAAAATTAAAATTTACAGTATCCTTATTCATATTGTCTTATTAATAAATTAGAGCAGGTTATTTTGTGTTATATTTCCAACATAATTGTTTTTCATTATGGTTTTGGTGTGAAAGAATTTTTTTAAATTTGTTTAAAAATAAAAATTTACGTAAAATTAAAAGTCAATAACAAAGCTTCTTTTAAATAGAAGTTTAAAATTATAATCCAGTAACCTTATCGTCTGAAAGGGGGTACCTTGCGTGAAATCCGGTAGTTCTGACTTTTTGCTGACATGTTTATGATGATGGGCCAATGAATAGTCCAAGTTTTTGACTCCGAGCGACGAACCCAACCTTTCCGTCAATCGAACAAACCGCGGAATTTTCCACTTTTCTTCAGTTTTTGGCGATTTTAAGCCTAAAGGACTAGTTTTTCGATAATATCTACGTCTTTAAAGTATATTAGATTTTCTACAATAGTAGACTACGAGCGATTTAGTGCCAATTACCTCCGACCAAGGGTGTTAGTGTTGCTCGTGTGAATTAGGAAAAATCCAACCATTTTTCCTAATGCGATAGATACTACACTTTGATCTTAGCCAAAATGCCGAGAAGCGCTACCGAAATGAAGAAACTCGGATTGAGTGTCTTTTCAGATTCCGCTTCGATTGAAGAGTGAAAAATGAATTATGGTGATTTAACCAGTTAAAGGCGAAATTTACGACTGGCAAAATACAGAGCCGAGATTTCTTCTTCGAACGGTCAAATTTTAAATAAATTTAAAACGTAGGATGAACGTGTAAATTAGGAAAAATCCAACTCTTTTTCCTAATACGATAGATACTACACTTTGATCTTAGCCAAAAGGCCGAGAAGCGATACCGAAAGGAAGAAACTCGGATTGAGTGTCTTTTCAGATTACGCTACGATTTAAGAGTGGAAAATAAATTATGGTGGTTTAACCTTTTAGAGACGAGGTTTACTACTGACAAAATAGAGAGCGGAGATTTCTTCATCGAACGGTCAAATTTTAAATAATTTATAACATAGGATGAACGTGTAAATAAGGAAAAATCCAACTCTTTTTCCTAATACGATAGATACTACACTTTGATCTTAGCCAAAAGGCCGAGAAGCGATACCGAAAGGAAGAAACTCGGATTGAGTGTCTTTTCAGATTACGCTACGATTTAAGAGTGGAAAATGAATTATCGAGGTAAACCCTATTAAAAGCGACGTTATCCGTTGACTTTACCCAGAGCGGAGGTTTCTTTTTCGGACAGTTAAATTTTAATAAGTTAGTAACTTTCGCCCAACGTTCAAATAAGAAATAATCCCAGTTTTTATTTAATGCGATAGACACTACACTTTGGTTTAAGCCAAAAACGGGAGAAGCGATGCTGAAATGAAGAGAGACTCGGAGTTTCTTTTCAATATTTGACTAGGTTTTACGGGTGGAAAATGAATTATCGAGGTTAAAGGAAGCTCAGATGTTAAGTGTCATGCCAATATGGTGTGAGGGCGATAACTGTTTTTTTTTTAATAAATAAATATTTCAAGTGATGAAAACTAATAAAAAGAGTTGAAAAGTTAGGAATTTATTAAACTATGTTTATCTTAAAAAACTAAATAATTTTATTAAGAATAAATATTTGTTAAAAAGCGTGTTGATTCTGCCGGCCAATCGGTTTGTAAAGGTAATAATGAATGCAGTACGTGCCAGGATTATTTTTGTTGCTGTAATTTTATCGCTAGTAGAACACTGTATAAAGGTGAAATAACTAAAATATTATCGTGATACTGCAAACCGGGAAAACTGTTATTGGCTGATAACACTGCAAAGTGGGGGAACGTAAGTAAGTGGTTGGTAGCCTGTTCTGGATCTGAATATAAAAGGGAATGTAAAATTCTTTTTATATCAGTTCTACCTTGGATCCTGAATAGGTATGTTTTACTTTTCGTTTTATTGATAGTGGGTTAAATGTGTAAAACTTAGTTTGTACTTAGCGATGGCAGACCAAGAAGATTTAAATGAAAGTTTTAGTTCCGACGATTCGGATTATCACAGATATATGTGTTTTAGAAATGGGCACTATTCGTCTTCGGATTCGGAAGACCTTTCTTTCGAGGAAGGTGTGGAAAGTGAGGAAGACGAGGATTACGAACTAGGAGAAGAATTAGGAGTACCCGAAGAAAATGATGGGGCAAATTCCGATTTGGTAGCCACAGTGGAGGTTGAACGTCTACCAGCTCCTCTAATTTTATTAGAGGACGGGGATATAGAAGAGGCATTCATTGGGGAGTTTGCTGATAGAGAAGAGGATGCGCAGGAATAACGTAAGTTGTCGAAATTGCTAATTAATTTTTTTCTGACGTTTTCTCTAACGCGTGGTTTATTCTATTAGTTATCCCGTAATAACGTTTTATTAAATCTTTAAATGTTATTTCTTTACAGGTATGAATTTGAAGAAACTTTTTTGTTGTTATTCAAAAAAATTGTCATTCATGAATAAACTTTACCTTTAAATTTCCAAATATTGTGTTATTTATTAAAAACGTTATCCTTAACCTTTATTTAGTTAAATTGATATAGGCGCTGTGCAACGAAAAAAATAAAAGAGCGGAGGCTACGTGGGGCGGCAGCTCCACCGACATAAACAACGGTTTGACTTTACTTGGTCTCTTAGTATAAAATAAATACATTGTAATATTAAATTTGGCGTGGAAAACGAGTAAAAGAGACGTATAAAAAACCACCGGGGTCCGGGGTCTCCCCTCTACGGGGGGCAGATATAGGGGGCAGAGCCCACCAACAGAACAAACAGTGGAATCTTGCGCGTAAAGTAAATATAAACATTATACCCACGATTCCTAAACCAGCTAACCTAGCATTAGTCAATGGCCGAAACCGATCGGTTTCACGTTATGATATGGCGATTTTAGTGATTTATCAAAACATGATATAAATTCCGATATATCAGAAAATATTCCTATAATCTCCGACAATTTTGGATTGGAATCGTGATAATATCGGTCATCATCCGTTTACTTTAATGTGATAGGGGTAGGTTCTATGCTGGGGCCAGCCGTTTCCATGCTCTATCGCGCTTTCTGTAAGCAGGAGAGTGTAAGAGAGACGCCAGTAGTATCCTTGTTAACGTGTTCATTCCTATGAAAGTGCGATGGCGCTTTCGAAGTTCGAACAGAAGACGTGGCGTATGGTAGAAAATATTTTTCAAATCCATACATTTCCCGGTGAAGTTTGTAAAAAGCCTAGCTAGAGAAAATAAAGAGGCACTTTGTCAGGTTTATCGCATAGCTCTCTAGCGTAATGTTTTTGTTTAGTTTACGCCCTTTTTGCTAAGGAAAGCCATCGCGCTTCGTGATTAATGAAGGTGTTTCCAAGGCTACTGCTAGCGTCTGTCTCGCACTCTCCTGCTTACACAGTGAAATAGAGCGTCATTCGTAAGATAGTGTTTTTGCTTATTTTTGCCTTGTTTTCAGCACGCGCACTTTTGAGCTTTTTACATTACGATGAAAAAAGCTCTGATTAACGCAGTAACAAAACAGTATTTTACACACGTCACTTCCTTATAGAATAAAATTTTAAAAACTTAAACAAATCCCGTGGCCAAAAACATTTTGAACCGACTGTTTTTAGAATAACTTTATCTAATCGAACCTTTACTACCCTTAATATATCTTAGCTGGCTTTAACAGCAGCTACAGCAAAGGCAGACTAAGGCTCCGGCATAGAGCAGGCGGTTAAACAGACGAACCGACACGGCAATGAACTCTGAGTGGCGGAAAAACCCTAATGGCCCAGTCTAAGATTTCCGTGTATTCAAAAAAGAGATCCTACACTTTGATTTTACCCGAAATGAAGAGACTCTGAGATTCTATTCGTATGTCGCTAGGATGAAATAACCGAGTTTAAACCTATCCAAAGCGAGTTTTTTGACCGAATTTAACGTGAGAGTAGTTTTCTTCCTTTAATAAATTACTAACTTTCGCCGAACACACTCCCTATACAACGAGTGGGTTAACCCGTTAAAGATGAGGTTTTTTGTTGAATTCTATGCGCCTACTGCCGTTGGAAAGGGAAGGAATGGTCTTCCCCAGACGTGAAACCTCTGGGAATAAGCGCATCCAATAAAACTTGATTTCCTATGGATTGAAAGCGTGTGTAAAGTCTAGTTTTATAGAGTTTCTGTAAGGAGTGTGTTTTATATATACCTACTTCTGTCTTATTTCCCGAAAGTAATGGTGACGTGACAGCATTACGTGGTTGTTACCGAATAAGTATTCTTACGAGGAAACACCGGGGTGTCATTGTCACGTATCCCTTAACAACTAAATATACTTACTAAACCTAGCTTGGTATATCCAAGGCGCGAAAAATAAGGAAAAATGTAACCAGTTCAAAATAAATTTGCAATAATTTTTATAAAAAGTTTATTTTAGTTTTTTCTTAAAAACTGTACATTTGAAAATATCTTTAAATGGGTTACAAAATACGTTATAAGATGTGTTAACGAGAGGTCAATAGGTCTTTAGATGAATTAAGGGAAATCACGTGATTGCGTTAAGGTTAAAAGATCGCGCGCGATTTTCCTTTTAAGACCCTCTGCACTAAAATATTAAAAAGTGCGGGCTTCTTCAGTGACGTCGACATAGACAGTAAAACATGTCAGTCCGTGGGAGAAACAATTTACGAAACCCCCTATTTATAATACTTTCATAAAATATGACAGTTATTGTACCTTTTTAGTAACATTTTTTCACAGTTGTTACAATAAGAAGGGGATCGGCGAATGATATTAAATTCTCTTGAGAGGCTTGATAACTAAGATCAAGTTTTCACTGTACACAGGATAATATAAGTCAGTCTTTAGTCGAAGTAAATCATCGTTAAGTATTTTATAGAACGTTTCGAATACCGAATAAATTTCACTCGCTTCGAGAACGGAAAATACAATTCCGCGTATAAAAGTCAATGAGTTAAGGCGGGAAAAAAAAACGTTAGGCTTTGAGAAAAAATAAAAAGCGAAATTCCACGTTGATAAAAAGCCTTTCGACGAAAAAGTATTCGATAACGCTCGAGTAGTTTCGTAGCTATAGTCTCTATCTTCACCGCCTAGGCCGTACGTCACAGCTATACTTTTAATAATTAGATACAATATATATCGACATAATTTGTAGCGCGAATCAACGTTTTGAACGTTAGCGAGTAAATTATACATCTCCAAGACTTTGAAACCAACGTCAAAGCCTTTGTTTATTAGCAAAGTCAAACAATTGAAGGAAGGCTCGTAGGTTAGCATCCCATTGTCATCGACAAATAGCGTGTTGTTACCGATAACTGGATACGTCACGTCAGAATGGGACACGAATGACCTAACAACCGTGCCAATGTCTTTACAAAGGTTGTAATCGAAACCCTTCGCGTACACAGTTGAGACGCTGGTTCCGTATATCATGAACGATACGGCGGCTTCACCAGCTTCGCAACTCAAGATATCATCTAAATGGATGTAGAAGAAATTAAATAATGAAGTAAATAAAGAAGTAATAAAGGTATATAGGGATCTTACTCGGAGTAATATTAAAGAAATCCTGGTTGCTGCTTGGACTTAGCAACATATCTTGTAATCGAAGAATGTGGAATTTGGCCAAATTACAGAAGGGAATGAAAAGGCTTTCGCATCTCGATAGCAACGTATTGGCGTCAATAGCGTATAACGTTTGACTTGAAATAAAATCGTTCTCCGTAATGGCAACATCGCAAGCCGACGCGACGTATGCCGGAGTCTTGTATTCGAAGCACGAAACAACCACTTCTAATCTAGCGGCGCCTTGCCGTACATTAGCGAAATGTTCTAATAAGTTCGTTAAAAGAGCGAGCTCTTTAAGCAGTCTATTGCATTCTTTAAGCATTTTGACGCGATCCCTGAAGGATAATGTACGGAAACTCATAGTAGCGGATTTTAAAAGGAATACCGAGAAGCTTGGAACTTTGAATGGTCGTTTCGGGTTATCGTGGCAGTATTTGTGAGACGCAGAATAGAATTTATACTCCGAAATAGATAGCGGATCGGCACTTAAATTGCCGTTTTTAAAGTAGTAGTTTCCAAAGTCGTGGATAGCGTTAGGGTAGTATTCTTCCGAGGGCCGTCCAAATTTATTGGTTAAAATTTCTCTTCGCCACAGGACATAGCCCTGCTCTTGCAAAGTGTCGTAAGCTATGTGATACAAAATCTCCAGTAAATATTTTACGGATAAATCCCAACAACGATTCGCGAAATAATGGAGGCAATGGCTTTGGCCAGCGGATTGAGATACGAAAACGAAATTTAAATGTCCAGTAGGATAGGGTAGGCAAATTTCGGACCGCAACTCTTCTACAAAAGCGGAGCCTAGCGAGTGAAAGTCGCAAAGAATAATATTAAAGGTACTCTTCAGTGTTGAGTTAACGAACGAAATCACTTTCTGATTCAGCTTAGCTTGCGTTTCACTTTGGTTTATACGCGTCAAGGCCCGAATGAAGGCGGACTTTACTAGGGCCAAGAGTTCGTGGTATGAAAAAAAAGACTCCCGGGTGGTGAAAGCGAGACTAACTAAGGCATCGGAAATCTCGAAGAAGCGTATCAAATAAAGATATTCGTATCCCGACAAGGTTCGAGAGCCTTTAACAATTCGATTTGTTCGCTCTCTTTTTACCATTAAAGGGAATGTAATAGTGGGAGATTTTAATGGGTTCCAAACGTTCCAAGAAGTTGATATTAAGAAAAAACCATCCAGTTTCGAGACTGTGCTAATAGTAGTAACGGGTTTAGGCATTTGAGCCATTATGACAAAATATAGTTGGATAAACGCGCGAGGGTGTTTTCGCAATCGCGGCTAAGTCAATAATGACAAATAATACCAATCTACGTGAGACTTAATATAGCTGGTGAAAAAGCATGACCTACGAGGCACGCTCTACAAGCGGCTATACAGGGTGGAAGCCTCCGCCATGGTCCAGCCTTGGTACTTCTCCTAGTACGCCTGAGTGCTGCGGATGGAACACTTCTACAGGCGCCTGTAGGCCAAAAATAGATCAATGGGAGAATTAGAAGCGCACTTTCCCGATGCTTTTTCGGGCGATTGGTTAGAGGACTTTCGGCGTTTGTTCCTGCAACTGAAGCTCCAGTTTCCGTTGTAGGAGAAAAAATTCGGAAAAGTCAGATTCTCGCTTGTTGATTTACATATTTTGAATTTCAAAATCTCGAAAATAAAGAAATCTGGATAATTTTCCCATAACCACGTAGTGAGCGATAATGGGTTCCGAAGAATTAGTAAATAATTTACAAACTACGATCAAAGATGACTTTTTCACATCAGCCGCTTTGTCAATAACCATTGTTGGTGTAAGACGGCAGTCTGGAATTTTCGCCAATGCAATACAATGCCAAAACAATAATTTAGTAATAAGGAAACGATGATTTATTTATAAACTTGGAATTTATAATTTAAAGTTAATGTTAAAACTGCCTTCCTTCCACGTTAATGCATTTCTGCAAACGAAAAGCCCAATTTCCTCTGACATCTTGTAAAAATAACGGAGTATTTAGCGCACAAGCTTGTATAATTATGTCTTGAAGGATCTATCGTGTTGGTGGTTCAGTGTCGTAAACTACTTTGCACTTACCCCCAAAGAAAGGAATTAAAAATCGTGGGACATTCTTTAATACTAAATTATTGTTCTGGTACGGTATTCCATTGGTGATTTTTTTATGAGGATTCCCATTGAACTTACAAAATTCCACACTGCCATCTTACACCAACAAAGATTATTGACAAAGCGGCAAATGTGTTTTTTGATCGCAGTTTGGAAATGGTTTACTAATTTTCCAAACACATTATCGCTCACTACATAGTAATGGTAAAATTTTCCCGATATCGTTATTTTCGGAACTTTTTAAATTCAAAATAAGTAAACCAACAAGCGAGAATCTGGTTTCCGGGTCGCCACTCCTACAACCGAAACTGAAGCTTCATTTGCAGGAACAAGCGCAGTAACTCCTCTAACCAATCGCCAGAAAAAGCACTTGGAAGATGCGCTTCTATTTCTACCATTGGTCTATTTTTCGCCAACCAGCGCCTGTAGAAGTGTTCCACGCGCAGCACTCTGGTGTACTAGGAAAAGTACCAAGGCTAGACCACGGCTGAGACTTCCACCCCGTATGTAACATTACTAATAATAGTATGATTACGACTACGTAGATTTATTGGTTGCCTTGTTTAGTGATGATAATACAGGGTGTAAACTAAAAAATTGACCAGGTCGAATCGAGGCCTTTTCAGACGATACAACTAGATGAGTCAAAAAATGGATTTTCCTATGCCAACCTTTTTGAATGATAAACCTCATCCAACTTATATTCAGACAAACCAAATAGTTGACTCAACTCACGTTTATCCATTTAGTTTAGTCAAAAAGCGGAATCGTCTAGGGTCAAACTAATTTCCTGGACCAATTGACCTGTAAATTTAAAATTTCCAATTTTTTACCTCTCACTTTGTCCCCTAGGAGGGATATTCCAATCAACGTGTTTGTCGTTGTGTCTGTCTATCTGTCTGGGCTGCGCACGCGTTCGTATTTACGGAGGAAAGTGTAACCGAGTTTTCACACAGTACCACAAGCTAGTTTCGTACCCGGTTCCTCTTGCTGCGAGAAGAAAGTGCTAACCACTCCGCCACCCCACCTATGATGTTTTATAATTTCCTTTTATTTACGTTAGTTTCGGGCGGGATTCGAACCTGAGCCCTCCTGCTCTACCCCAGAACCACGGATACATATAACGATTCACTGAAAATTTGAAACTCTTCCGAAGAGAGGTATATTTTGGCTTGCCAGATTGTTATTTTTCTGAAACGATATATTAGGTGTTAAAAGTAATTTATGAATAAGACGAAAGTGAATAACCAAAAGAACTTTTTAATATCACGAATTGGTACGATAAATTCGCTTATTGTTACGCTACAGATTTCAAAGAATGGTAAACGATTACAAATCATATTTTGAAAAGGACAATTCGAAATTTTGTAAATGAACAACAATCAAAATCAATTTTAAATGGTTTTTAATAGTATAAAAATGTTTATTTAACACTTTAAATTTTATATTAATACTAAACAAAAGTTATATTTTACAAAAGTTATATTTATATTTAACAAAACATTTATTTTACACTTAAAATTTTACATAAATATTTTACATTTAAAAATATTTTACACTCTAAAATATTTTACGCTTTATGTATTTAACACTTTTAAATAGTTTGTTCTTCACTTAACATAAAATTAAAAAAAAAATATTTAGGTATCCCGTTTACGTTTCTTATTTTTCTTTTGGGGAAAGGCTTGGGACATTATCAATTCCTCGTCAGCGCCTAAAATTTAGAAAGATTTACTTAATTTATTTTATTTAAGAATACATAAATAAAAATTAAAAATAAATATTTACCGCGTTTCTCGTGCAATTCCTGAACCGCCACTTCCAGGATATTTGGATAGTGCGCGGTTGATACGAATGATGATGACCCTGGAGTTACGACTCTTGAATTACAGCCCTGCTCGCTGTCGTTTGAGTTAAACCCGATTTCGGCAGTGAAAGTTGTTTCAGCTTCATTTTCAGTCGCATTATCTGCTACCATTATTAAATTTTGGGACGAATTTCGTAACGCCAAAAGTTTTGAAACAGTTTCTGTAAGGCTGGCGGTAGCCATTTCTTTCATCGCTTGATTAAGTAGATTTGTGGAGTTAATAAGGTCCTCTTGCTGACCTGAAGTAGTATTAGAAAAAGCTTTTCCTAATCGACGATAACTTTCGTTGGTGTTTTTCAGGTCAACAAGATACTGAACTTTTCTATTTTGATTTTTGATTTCATCTTTCAGACTTTCAACGGCGGTCTGGTGTTGCTTTTCAGTTTTT
This sequence comes from Leiobunum rupestre, assembly GCF_980474605.1. Lineage (NCBI taxonomy): Eukaryota > Metazoa > Arthropoda > Arachnida > Opiliones > Sclerosomatidae > Leiobunum > Leiobunum rupestre. The sequence goes on along the minus strand of NC_143384.1, from coordinate 96,807,921 downwards.
TGAAGCGTCTAGAATTTATATGCGTTATTAATACAGTTCTGAACAGAAAGCTTAAAATTAAAATAGTGCTAAAACCGACATTCGAAATTATAATAACCACACTTTAAAGCTCCCTCTATAGGTCGAGTTAACATCATTTTACTACCAGCGTTTTCCTTTGAGCTGCTCTTTCTGCTCCTGGAATGCTCCGTAATACCTTCCTTTCATCCGTTCGTTGAAGGAAGTTATTTCGGAGCAGAGAGAGCGAAAATAACAGCTAGGAGAAAACATTTATACCTACCTCGAGAATTTCTTGCTCCTGTTGAATTTTTTTGGGAAGCCGGGAATATTTACTATCATACTCGTCATCTTGTAATTCTTCCTCTTCTGGTTCCACGTTTGTTATTACCTGGCCATCTTTAAAAATATATAAATAAAATAAAAAATGATATAACCGGGGAATATAAGCCAAAGGAAGCGAAATGTTGTTAGAAACTTTCGCTCCAACCACGCGTCCGTTCGGTAGAAGGGGAAGTAAACAATCGAGGGTTTGAAGCGAAAAAATGGCGTTTTAATAGGGGCGATTACGGGTCCGCTGTTTTCCCGCTACACCCCCCGTTTATTTCCTTTCTCTTCTACCGAACGTTCGTGACATTTGGGCGAAAGTTTCTACCAACATTTCGCTTCCTTTATCTAATCTTCCTTGATAAAAGTTACCAGGAATTGATGCGATGAGTGGAGGTTCGGCAACATCCACGCAATTCGGGAAACCAAACAATTCATCGTTGGGCAGACATAAAATTTTGGTCCACTCCGGCTCCTTCTCAGCCACCTCCAGATATCGACTCCATACTGGAACCGGAAACAGATTTTCTGTTTCATCGCCATACTTCCCCTCTAAAAAAAATTATAAGCAGGCTGGCGGTTGAAGCTAGTGACGCTGGCAACCTGGTAACCATCTAGAAGCGAAATGTGACCGGTAATAGTGTAATATTTTACACTATTGTACACTTATTCTACGCTTTTACCCCTTAACAGATAGCGCCGGCGTCACTGGTTATTAAATTATTATACTTACGAGCCAGTTTGGCGAGGTAAGCCACGACGTAACGGACGAAGTCGTTGTTTTTCAGTGACCCGTCAGATTGAATAGCGAATAAATTTTGGATATTTTTCGAATGGTCCGATAGACATTTTTGACTTTTTTTTTTCCTGAGAAATTTTTTAGAACTAATTAGTTTGTATCTTTATCCGGTCGCAAAGTGAATATAAAGAAAATTTACAAAATCCTTGTACCAAAGTTAAAGATTTGGCAGGAAAGAAACACAAAATAATAAAAATTATAATAATAAATTTTACTCATGTGTTGTTGAGCCTTTTTTTCCCGATATTGCTATTGCGCTCTTGACAACTGTAAACCATGTGCCTTCATTTTTTACGGTGTTATTGGAAAAGGCTTCATCTATTTCGGGGACTGTCAAGAATAGTTGTTTTAGTTGTTGGCCAGGGAGAGCACTAACATAAAAATATAGCGCTTGGATGAGCGACTCTGGCGAAAAATAAGTACTCTTGGGCGTTTTTTTAGAAAGACGAAAAGCGTCGCAAATGAGTTTAACAACTTTATCTTTAGTCAGATAATTGGCCATCTCGATGAAAATCTAGCCTGCAAAGGAAAAATTATTTAATTTATGTCCCGAACCTCTCTACGCTATCCGAACCTTCCTTTAGGTATTGTAACGAAGGAACACCCGCGTAACGTTTACAAAGTTAGGGATATTAACATAACAAACCTACTTGGAAGATATCCAAATTGCAAATGTTTGAAAAAATCTAAAACCCACTTATATACCCGTTTGTAAGTCCTATATCCCGAACGTTATAACGACGTGACAACGTTACGTGGGTGATTCGTCGTAACCATACTAGGTAATATTACGAGGGAACACCCCCATAACGTTAACACATCGCTTATACGTTAGGGATATATACATACCAAACTAACTTATATACCAGCTTTTAATTCATATATCCCAAACGTAATAACGACGTGACAACGTTACATGGGTGATCCCTCATAACCACACTCTAGGTATTGATAAGAGGGAACACCCGCTTATCGTTAACATGCCGCTATTGAGTTTAGGAATTCATACAAACCAATCCTCCCGTGTAGATATCCAAATTGCAACTGATTGGAAATATTGAAAACCCATCGATATGCCCGCTTTTAAGTCCTATATCCCGAACGTAATAACGAAGTGACAACGTTACGCGGATGATTCCACGTAACCCAACTCTAGGTATTGTTACGAGGCAACACCCGCGTAACGTTACCACGTCGCTATTGAGTTGGGGACTTCATACGTACCAAACCTCCCTTGAAGATATCCAAATTGCAAATGTAGAAAATATCGAAAACCCATCTATATGCCCGCTTTTAAGTCCTATATCCCGAACGTAATAACGAAGTGACAACGTTACGCGGATGATTCCACGTAACGAAACTCTAGGTATTGTTACGAGGGAAAACCCGCGTAACGTTAACACGTCGCTATTGAGTTGGGGACTTCATACGTACCAAACCTCCCTTGAAGATATCCAAATTGCAAATGTAGAAAATATCGAAAACCCATCTATATGCCCGCTTTTAAGTCCTATATCCCGAACGTAATAACGAAGTGACAACGTTACGCGGATGATTCCACGTAACGAAACTCTAGGTATTGTTACGAGGGAAAACCCGCGTAACGTTACCACGTCGCTATTGAGTTGGGGACTTCATACGTACCAAACCTCCCTTGAAGATATCCAAATTGCAAATGTTGAAAATATCGAAAACCCATCTATATACCCGCTTTTAAGTCCTATATCCCGAACGTAATAACGAAGTGACAACGTTACGCGGATGATTCCACGTAACGAAACTCTAGGTATTGTTACGAGGGAAAACCCGCGTAACGTTACCACGTCGCTATTGAGTTGGGGACTTCATACGTACCAAACCTCCCTTGAAGATATCCAAATAACAAATGATTGGAAATATTGAAAACCCATCGATATGCCCGCTTTTAAGTCTTATATCCCGAACGTTATAACGAAGTGACAACGTTACGCGGATGATTCCACGTAACCGAACTCTAGGTATTGTTACGAGGGAAAACCCGCGTAACGTTAACACGTCGCTATTGAGTTGGGGACTTCATACGTACCAAACCTCCCTTGAAGATATCCAAATTTCAAATGTAGAAAATATCGAAAACCCATCTATATACCCGCTTTTAAGTCCTATATCCCGAACGTAATAACGAAGTGACAACGTTACGCGGATGATTCCACGTAACCAAACTCTAGGTATTGTTACGAGGGAAAACCCGCGTAACGTTAACACGTCGCTATTGAGTTGGGGACTTCATACGTACCAAACCTCCCTTGAAGATATCCAAATTTCAAATGTAGAAAATATCGAAAACCCATCTATATACCCGCTTTTAAGTCCTATATCCCGAACGTAATAACGAAGTGACAACGTTACGCGGATGATTCCACGTAACCAAACTCTAGGTATTGTTACGAGGCAACACCCGCGTATCGTTAACACGTTTCTATTACGTTAGGGACTTTATACGTACCGAACCTCCCTTGAAGATATCCAAATAACAAATGATTGGAAATATTGAAAACCCATCGATATGCCCGCTTTTAAGTCCTATATCCCGAACGTAATAACGAAGTGACAACGTTACGCGGATGATTCCACGTAACCGAACTCTAGGTATTGTTACGAGGCAACACCCGCGTATCGTTAACACGTTTCTATTACGTTAGGGACTTTATACGTACCGAACCTCCCTTGAAGATATCCAAATAACAAATGATTGGAAATATTGAAAACCCATCGATATGCCCGCTTTTAAGTCTTATATCCCGAACTTTATAACGAAGTGACAACGTTACGCGGATGATTCCACGTAACCGAACTCTAGGTATTGTTACGAGGGAAAACCCGCGTAACGTTACCACGTCGCTATTGAGTTGGGGACTTCATACGTACCAAACCTCCCTTGAAGATATCCAAATTGCAAATGTAGAAAATATCAAAAACCCATCTATATACCCGCTTTTAAGTTCTATATCCCGAACGTAATAACGAAGTGACAACGTTACGCGGATGATTCCACGTAACCAAACTCTAGGTATTGTTACGAGGCAACACCCGCGTATCGTTAACACGTTTCTATTACGTTAGGGACTTTATACGTACCGAACCTCCCTTGAAGATATCCAAATAACAAATGATTGGAAATATTGAAAACCCATCGATATGCCCGCTTTTAAGTCCTATATCCCGAACGTAATAACGAAGTGACAACGTTACGCGGATGATTCCACGTAACCGAACTCTAGGTATTGTTACGAGGCAACACCCGCGTATCGTTAACACGTTTCTATTACGTTAGGGACTTTATACGTACCGAACCTCCCTTGAAGATATCCAAATAACAAATGATTGGAAATATTGAAAACCCATCGATATGCCCGCTTTTAAGTCTTATATCCCGAACTTTATAACGAAGTGACAACGTTACGCGGATGATTCCACGTAACCGAACTCTAGGTATTGTTACGAGGGAAAACCCGCGTAACGTTACCACGTCGCTATTGAGTTGGGGACTTCATACGTACCAAACCTCCCTTGAAGATATCCAAATTGCAAATGTAGAAAATATCAAAAACCCATCTATATACCCGCTTTTAAGTTCTATATCCCGAACGTAATAACGAAGTGACAACGTTACGCGGATGATTCCACGTAACCAAACTCTAGGTATTGTTACGAGGCAACACCCGCGTATCGTTAACACGTTTCTATTACGTTAGGGACTTTATACGTACCGAACCTCCCTTGAAGATATCCAAATTGCAAATTTGAAAATATTTTTTTTTAAATTAATAAACATTATGTACAACAATGGCCCCCAATACTGACAATTAACACGAAAAATTTCAAAATTCTAACTACAACGGTTATTGAAAAAAATCACTTTTTCGAATAAAAATGGACACCTTGTATATGAAGTTTCCATTAAGGTACACATTAGATAATTTTACACGAGAGTTTATTCAATTGTATATTAAGGTGTTGGTGAGTGAACACATATACTTAGTAAGGTAAAATCATGAGCCATTTGGTATGGTCTCACTGGAGCTCTGTACGGAGATTACATTCTTGATATACGTCGTGAATGATCTAAAAAGATTACTGTAGACAACCACTTTTGTAATACACCTTTATTTAACAAAATTTATACTTCACTATATTTCAACGTTTATAATACACCGTATTTCATCAACATAATACAAATTTTAATTTCCCATTGCGTGAGAGCCTAGTGACATTAATACTTTACGTTGCGTGGTTTGGGATGAAATTTCTAACTACCGTTGCGCAAGAGTTAGGTGATATAAAAACTAAGCTGCGTGAGTGATGAGTGATATACGAAACTTATACGCTGGGTTAGGAATTAGGGAGAGTTCCGCATGTGATCGGTGAGATTGAGTCTTTACAGTGCGTGAGAGGTCGGTGAGAATACTACTCGAGGTGTTATCCGCGAGCCGTTATCCGGTCCCTGACAACCAGTAACTATACGTGCCAACTAAGCTTACGTTCTCCGTAAAGGCTTTTCCCAGCGGATTGAGATACGAAAACGAAATTTTGATGTCCAGTAGGATAGGCAAATTTCGACCGCAACTCTTCTACATAAGCGTAGCCTAGCGAGTGAAAGCCGCAAAGAAGAATGTTAAAGGTGCTCTTCAGTGGCGAGTTAACGAATGAAAACACTTTCTGATTCCGCTTCGCTGGCATTTCGCTTGGCTTTAAACGCGTCAAAACCCGAATGAAGGCGGACTTAACGAACGCCAGTAGTTGGTGGTATGGAAAAAAGACTCGGGTGGTAAAAGAGAGACTAACTAGGGCATCGGAAATCTCAAAGAATGGTATTAAATAAAGAAATTCGTATCCCGACAAAGTTCGAGAGCCTTTAACGATAAAATTTTTTCGCTCTCTTTTTACAATTAAAGGGAATGTAGTGCTGGGAGATTTCAATGGGTTCCATACGTTCCAAGAAGTTGATATTAAGAAAAAACCACCAATTTTCGAGACTGTGCTAATATTAAGACAGCGTTAAGGCGTTTGAGCCATTAGGACCAAAAATAGTTGGGTAAACCCGCAAGGGTGTTTTCGCAACCGCGGCTAAGTCAATAATGACATTATATGATTCTCCGTGATACTTAATACTGCTGGTGAAAACGCATCTCCTACGAGGGTGAAGTGCTACAAGTGGCTTAATGTAACAATAACAATGCTTTTATGATAACGGCTACGCAGATTTATTGGCTGCCCGGTTTAAGTCATGTTAATTACACGGTGTAAGTTAAAAAATGACCAGGGCGAATTGAGTCCTTTTCAGACGATACAACTAGATAATTCCAAAAATGGATTGTCCGATTGCCAACCTTTTTCGTTTCATAAAACTCATCCGTCTTCTATTCAGACAATCCAACTAGTTGATTCAACTCACGTTTATCCACCTAGTGGAACCAAAAAGCTGAATTGTCTTAAAAGACCTATACTCAAACAGTTTAAAAACTCAAGTATTAAGATTTCAGATTGTTTTCCACGTGCAAGAGGGACAATCGTTTAATAATTTCGGATCACCTTCCACGATGTCTTCAAGTTCATCTAAAAACTAACGTGAAAGCATTGCGCCTTGTAAGTAGCTTTAGTTCCAATAAGAAAGTTGTTCTCCATCATATTTTGGATCCGATCAAATTTTAGCAATAGTCGGCTGTGAAATAAATGGTCAAAAACAAGGAATTATGACTAAGAGACCACATTTAAGTCTGAAATAATCAGCAATTAAATGGGCTATGGCATTCAATTTCGCGGGTCCTATTTCACTGTTAGGACTACGGAATTTCTAGGCGAGGCAACAGTTATCTCAAAAACCTTTAGGCTTAGATCTACAGTTCCAATTGGTAAGTTGTTCTCCATCTCATTTAAAGTAAAAACGGCAGTTACATAAAAAATGTGACGGTGTATTTGGAAATGCGTTAATAAACATAATGATTCTGGAAATACGTGTTACATAACCTTTGAGACAAGGTTCGAGGTCATCCGATATTCAATAGTCATACGTCCCCCTAACAGAGGCATAGATTCTGAGAATTTTAATACGGTATCACATTTGCTGATTAATTAAGACGTAAATGCGGTCTCTTAGACACAATATCTTTTATAGTCACCACATTTTTACCGTTTACTTCGCAGCGCCTTTTTTGTCAAATTTGATCGGGTCAAAGATATTTAGACTAAAAATGTGAACTTTTCCAATCGGAATTAAAGTATTAATTTAACCTTATGCTTCTCGAGATAGTTTAAGGATAACCTTGAAGACATGGTTTAGGGTCCTACTAATTTCCTGGACCAATTGACCCCTTAAACGTGGGAAAGGACCTAAAATTTCAAATTTCCAATTTTTAACTTTCTGAAATATTCGCCCTGCTCCATTTTTAGTTAACTCCATGTATATCACACGATGTATAAGGTGTTCAAATTATTTTTTAAATAAGACGAAACTGAAGAATAAAAGGAATTTTTTATTATCACATTCTTTTAATGGTACGTTACAGATTTCAACGCATGGTTAACGATTACACAAAATAGCACCTTACGCGAAAATAATGGAAGCGGATAAATCGCGGTTTAATTGCACGGCATAATTTCGTGGCTTAATCTTCGCCTGATGATATGTCCGAAAATTCTACATTTTCATCGTCTCCTTCTACACTTTCTTCGCCAACTTCTCTTTTTCCTTCGACACTTTCTTCGTCTTTTTGTACCGTTTCGTCTTCTTCCACACTTTCTTCGTCTTTTTGTACCGTTTCGTCTTCTTCCACACTTTCTTCGTCTTTTTGTACCGTTTCGTCTTCTTCCACACTTTCTTCGTCTTTTTGTACCGTTTCGTCTTCTTCCACACTTTCTTCGTCTTCTTCTTCGATTTGTACGGAGGCGTACTCTACAACTCTGTAATAAATTATATTGTTTATTCCTAATTGAAGAGAAAGTACGTTCGCTTGTTAGCTATTAAAAATGTACTAAAAGTTAAAATTTACTTTCGGGCTAAATTGGCCACTTTTAAAATTTCTGCCTTTTTTGATTTCGTAAGACCTAGGAGAAGAGCGATCTGTGATTCGGTGGTTACCGTGTACAATTCCGTGTTGAGTAGACTGGTAGCTCGCTCGAAGAAAATATCGACGGAACTAGATAATAATTACAAAAAATTTCAAGTAATTTGACCGTATTCAAAATTACGTATTAAAGCGCGATACCACCTGTACATTTTGGGGTCTAGCAAGCTTATTTACCAGCTTCTCACACCCTAAAAATGCAGGGGATATTCAGGCGCAAAACAATCTTAGATATTAACGATGGTATAAATTACCCGAAAGTTAACTGTTTGATCATAACTGCCGCCGGTGATTTTGCGTCGTTGATTTTTGTGAAAAGTTTACGGGCAAAATCCTTTTCCGGGTTACCAGTAAAATAGACCTGCTTAACGTCAGACCGAAATTTCTTAGCTTCTTTCTCCCTGTTTTAGAAAAATTAAGCGTAGAACCAAAAATAACATAACGTACAAAATTCTGGGAATAAGGGCTCACACCCACTACGTGATATTTATCAAGTGCTGTATTTCACGCGCTCTCCTCGGAACTTTCGAGCGTAACAAGTAACTGGGAAACAAAGTTACTTGATAACTTGCGAAATATCACGTTAACACTGGGCAAAGTGTAGGAGCGATCGAAGTCTCAGACTTTTTGTAAAAAAATAATATTTACTTTTGATCCGATTGAACTTGTTTTTCGTCTTGCTTAATTTGATCTTGAATTTTAATTTCTTCTCCGTTGTTTCTATAACAAATAAAAATCAATTTTATTATTATTCACGGTGACGGTGACTGGTTAAATTTACCTCTCAGCATCGGGCTCGTCTATCACGTACACCCCCTGAACTTTGGGCTTCTTAGACTCGTCAATTTTCATTTTCTTAACGAGGATGGCCGAAGCAGAGGAAGAAAGCCTTTTATCCTTAAAAATGGTATTTTCAAAATTGTAAAAACACTGAGAAAAGCATTCACAGGGAGTATAACCCCAGGATATGGGTATGGAAATTAAAGGGTTCCCATTTAAGGATGCAATAGAAACTTTGGTCTCTGCTTAGTGATTTGTTTACGATAAATCTCAAAAAATTAAGAGTTTCCATTAAATCCTTTACCTTTAACGCGATACACATTCGTTTACGGAGTAGGCCATTTGGTTACGGGCTTAATTTCGCATAGTACAGGCGCGGTCGAGTACTATCAGAAATCATACCTGTAATGAAAAGGCAGCTTCCACAAATAAGTGTAAAATCTTTTTTAATTTTTCTAACCATTCTTGAATCGGTACGAAGGAACTTGGCGTAACGAGTTTTCAGAGAATTTTCCGTATATTTGGAAGACATTAACTTGTTTTCTACGACGTAACTTCGTATATTCTTCCAGAGAGTGTCGGATGTTATCCCGTTTCCGTCGGGAGCACCGAATATTCTCAACACGGCGTTCTTTAATACTTCATCGTCAGATGGAGTGTAGGAAACCCGTTTCTTACTATAAGAAATAAAACGATAATTGAAGAAAAACAAAACAAAAACCAAATACAAACCTTTCAGGCAAAATATTAAAAAGGGCCGCTTTCGTCGAACCTTTAGGAATTTCAACCCTACATGGTAAAAAGATAATAAACCCATTTAATTTTCGAACCAAAATAAATTAAGGCAAACATTTTCGTGACCGTACGTTTTCATTGTTGGCGAAATTAATTGTTTCGCAACGACCTCGTTGAAAGTTTCCCCTATAACCTTTACGGGACGATCCATCAAAAGGAAATTATTACGGGATTTCGGATTTATTGTATGTGGCTGAGCTAAAAATTCAAAAACAGCGACATTTACGACCAATAAAAAAGGGGGTAGAATGAAACCCGCCATAAATACATACATCCCTAATGTGACAACGTTACGAGTTTGATTTCACGTGAAAATACTCTATTTCTTACAAGGCAACAATCGCGTGACGTTGTCACGTCGCTATTACGTTACGGATATATACCAACCAAACCTCCTTTGACGGTATCAAAATTACCACTGATTGAAAGTATCGAAAACCCACTTTTAAGTATAATTTCCCGAACGTAATAGCGACGTGACCACGCTACGCGGGTGTTCCCTCCTAACCACCCTCTTAAGTATTGTTACGAAGGAATACCCGCGTCACGTTGTCACGACGCTATTGAGTTGGGGACTTCAAACATAACAAACTTCCCTTGAAGATATCAAAATTGGAAATGATTCAAAATATCGAAAACACACTTATATACCCACTTTTAAGTATTATTTCCCGAACGTAATAGCGACGTGACCACGTTACGCGGGTGTTCCCTCCTAACCACACTCTAGCTATTGTTACGAGGGAACACCCACGTAACGTTAACACGTCGCTATTACGTTGGGGACTACATACCTACCAATCCTCTCTTGTAGATATCCAAATTGCAAATGATTTAAAATATTGAAAACACACTTATATACCCGCTTTAAAGTACTATATCCTGAAGGTAATAGCGAGGTGACAACGTTACGCGGATGATTCCTCGTAAGCATACTCTAGGTTTTGTTATGAGGGAAAACACGCGTTACGTTAACACGTCACTATTGAGTTGGTGACTTAAAACATTACAAACCTCCCTTGAAGCAATCCAAATTGGAAATGATTCAAAATATCGAAAACCCACTTATATACCCGCTTTTAAGTATTATTTCCCGAACGTAATAGCGACGTGACCACGTTACGCGGGTGTTCCCTCTTAACCACACTCTAGCTATTGTTACGAGGGAACACCCGCGTGACGTTGTCACGTCGCTATAACGTTTGGTAATTATACGTACGAAACCTCCATTGACGGTATCCGAATTCAACTGATTGAAAATAACGAAAATTCCCCCTATATACCCGCTTTTGAGTCCTATTTCCCGAACGTAACAACGACGTGACCACGTTACGCGGGTGTTCCCTCCTAACCATACTCTATTTATTGTTACGAGTGAAAACCCACGTAACGTTAACACGTCGCTATTACGTTGGGGACTACATACCTACCAATCCTCTCTTGTAGATATCCAAATTGCAAATGATTTAAAATATTGAAAACACACTTATATACCCGCTTTAAAGTACTATATCCTGAAGGTAATAGCGAGGTGACAACGTTACGCGGATGATTCCTCGTAAGCATACTCTAGGTTTTGTTATGAGGGAAAACACGCGTTACGTTAACACGTCACTATTGAGTTGGTGACTTAAAACATTACAAACCTCCCTTGAAGCAATCCAAATTGGAAATGATTCAAAATATCGAAAACCCACTTATATACCCGCTTTTAAGTATTATTTCCCGAACGTAATAGCGACGTGACCACGTTACGCGGGTGTTCCCTCTTAACCACACTCTAGCTATTGTTACGAGGGAACACCCGCGTGACGTTGTCACGTCGCTATAACGTTTGGTAATTATACGTACGAAACCTCCATTGACGGTATCCGAATTACAACTGATTGAAAATAACGAAAATTCCCCCTATATACCCGCTTTTGGGTCCTATTTCCCGAAAGTAACAACGACGTGACCACGTTACGTGGGTGTTCCCTCCTAACCATACTCTATTTATTGTTACGAGGGAAAACCCACGTAAAGTGAACACGTCGCTATTACGTTGGGGACTATATACATACCAATCCTCTCTTGTAGGTATCCAAATTGAAAATGATTGAAAATATTGAAAACACTCATCTATACCCGCTTTTAAGTACTATATGCCGCACGTAATAGCGACGTGACCATGTTACGCGGTTGTTCCATCTTAACCACACAAGGTATTTTACGAGGGAACACCCACGTAACGTTAACACGTCGCTTTTACGTTGGGGACTATATACATACCAAACCTCCCTCGGATGGTCTTCGTGCTACTTTTTCGACTAAAAAAAGAAGGAACTCTCGGTGTTTATTATCATTTCAGTCGCTGGTCCTTTCGTGGTAAGTTCATTTGTATTTGCTCCGTAGTATATGTACAGAAAAATCTAGTGTCCAGCTTTGTAAATTTGTCAGATTTTCACTTACGTTTGTAGGAATTTTAAAATCTATATCATTATCGCAATGGACCTTGTACAATATTCAATTTCGAAAGCTTTCCACTGCTCTACGAGAGCGCAAGTGATGAGTTATTATAAGTTTATGGTGGATGACTACAATAAAACATATGACGTAAGTTACATCTCCGATCCCAGACTCTTTTTAACGAAGATAAACATTCAGCCCCGATCTGGGCAGATGGATCTCAAGCTGCCGTCGTGGGAAAAGATACCAGGTAAGCATAAATAACTTTATAATTGTTTGGAATTAAAAAACGATTCTTCTGTAGCAGTTTCGTCTGATCTCTCTGTTAATGATGGCTTGAAACGAAATATTAAATATTGAGGGCGAAAACAATATGATCAAGAAATTCCGTAGTGATCCTAAAGAACTTAAAACAAGTGATGAAGACAAATACTTTGAAGAAGTCGTTGGAGGGATTATTTCGTCATAATTCAAACGTGGAAAGATAAATAATAAAATCAATTTTGATTATGTATAATAAAATCAATTTTTGAAATGTATAATAAAAATATTTTTTCGTAATTGAAATGTATTTATTTCACGAATTTAAGCCTATAGAAATAATCTAAGCTAAGTTGAAAAATTAAGGTATATTGGTTTTCTCACGACATATAACCAACCGCATGCGATATTTTCAGATAGTTCATTCTTGATACATGTCACACCACAGGCAATGGATTTTTTAATCGTCAGGATATAGCGCAATTCATCACACGTAAATGTACTTGAAAAGACTATTTCAACTCAAAGTACGCAGAAGCAATTGTGTCAAATATTCTTTGAAAAGCTTTATTTTCAACGGGGTGCCAGCAGATCAATTGGAAAACCGTTTAGGTTTTGATAGGACCGACGCGAATGGGGAAAACAGAATTAGCCTAAGCACATGGCAAATAGTCTCTGATTGGGAGGAACAAATGGGAATGGAAGAGGTACCGCTCAGGCGTAACAGTCTTGAGTCGTCATCGACGACGATGTAGACACAGAAAAATTGTCCCCCCAGAAGTTTATCGAACGTAGACCTCAATGTCACATGTGACGTAAAGTATTCCACAGTGTGTTTCGAGAAGGGGGTGCCGATTTTTATATGTTGCAACTCGGAGGTGGTGGTATCTCAACCGAACACAAAGAGGCCTGTTTGCAACGTGTGAATATTCATTTGATCAATGAACCTCTGTTTGAAAAAGCAGCGATTGGAAATTCGAGGGCTTCGGAAAAAAATGATAATTTTCAGTTAAAGAAGTAACGTTAAACTTACGTTCTTGTGCAAAACAAGGCGGAAGTTTTTCAGGGTCTGGCCGGCCTTTGTCACGATAATGTTCAAAACGAGGCGGCATTTTTACAGGCGGGAGTTTTTGAAGGTCATTCTGGACCTTAATTTTAGAGGCTGGAATCCGCCGCCTTTATTGCGTATATTGGACGTGAAGGTGGATTAAACGCCAGATTTGGATGGTAGCGCCTTTATAGTTCCAGCTGGAAACGGGTTATCGCGGAGGGCAGATAAAATTTTACCTCTATTTGTTACCAACTCAATAGCCCCGCCCTCGGATTTATAATCAATTATCGCAACAACGAGTGTGTGAACCCGTTAAAAGATGAGATTTGTGTTGTATCCTAGGTGGCTGCTGCCGTTGGAAGGGGAAGGAATTATCTTCTTCTGACGTGAAAGCTCTGGGAATAAGCGCAGCCAATAAAAATTGATTTCCTATGGATTAAAAGCGTGTGTGAAGTCTAGTTGCTTTGTGTTTCTGTAAGGAATGTGTTTCTGGTATACCTACTTCTGCCTAATTTCCCGAAAGTAATGGTGACGTGAGAGTAGTACGTGGTTGTTACCTAAGAAGTCTTGTAACGAGGAAACACTCGCGTGTCATTGTCACGTAACCCTTAACAGCTAAATATACTTACTAAACCTAGCTTGGTTTTATCCAAAGCGCGGAAAATAAGGAAAAATTAAATCAGTTAAAATAAATTTGCGAGAAATGTTAGAAAATTATATTTTATTTTTTATTCAAAACTGAGCACATGCTAAATTGCTTTCGAAAAAACTCTTTAGTCAAGGAATTGGGATACAAAATGCGTATTAAGATGTGTTAACAATAGGTAAGTTAGTTTGTCTTTACATAAAGTAAGGGATATCACGTGATTGCGTTAAAGTTAAGAGAAGGGGATAAACGAGAGATTTCCGATACTCTTGAGAGGCTTGATAACTAAGATAAAGTTTCACTGTAGACAGCAAAATATTACTGTATTTAGTCGAAGTAACTCGTCGTTAAGTATTTTGTAGAACGTTTCGAATACCGAATAAATTTCACTCGCTTCGAGAACGGAAAATACAATTCCGCGTATAAAAGTCAATGAGTTAAGGCGGGAAAAAACAAAAAGCGATCTTCCCCGTTGAAAAGAAGCTTAATCTTCGCCTGATGATATGTCCGAAAATCCTACACTATCATCGTCTCCTTCTACACTTTCTTCGTCAACTTCTCTTTTTCCTTCGTCTCTTTCTACACTTTCTTCGTCTTTTTGTACCGTTGCGTCTTCTTCCACACTTTCTTCGTCTTCTTCCTCGATTTGTACGGAGGCGTACTCTACAACTCTGTAATAAATTATATTGTTTATTCCTAATTGAAGAGAAAGTACGTTCGCTTGTTAGCTATTAAAAATGTACTAAAAGTTAAAATTTACTTTCGGGCTAAATTGGCCACTTTTAAAATTTCTGCCTTTTTGGATTTCGTCAGACCTAGGAGAAGAGCGATCTGCGATTCGGTGGTTACCGTGTGTAATTCCGTGTTGAGAAGACTAGTAGCTCGCTCGAAGAAAATATCGACGGAACTAGATAATAAATACAAAAAATTTCAAGTAATTTGACCGTATTCAAAATTACGTATTTGATCGCGACACCACCTGTACATTTTGGGGTGTAGCAAGCTTACCTACCTGCTTCTCACACCTTAAAACGCCGACGGATTTAACGATTTTATTTTATTATCGAATGTATAAATACCCGAAAGTTAACTCTTTGATCATAACTGCCGCCGGCGATTTTGCGTCGTTGATTTTTCTGAAAAGTTTACGGGCAAAGTCCTTTTCCGGGCGACCAGTGAAATAGACGTGCACAACGTCAGACCTAAATTTCTTAGCTTCTTTTTCCCTGTTTTGGAAAAATTAAACATAGAACCAAACATAAGTAATTTTACATACTACAATAAGGGAATATGGGTCACTAGCGCTACATGATATTGATCAAGTGCTGTATTTCACGCGCTCGCGTAGGCAAATATCAAGTAACTCGGAAAAAAATCTACTTGATTACTTGCGACGTATCACGTTAACCATGGGCAAAGTCAAGCAGGGGTCGAAGTCCCAGACTTTTTGTAAAAAATACTATTTACTTTTGGTTCGATTGATCTTGTATTTCGTTCTTCTTTAATTGCTCTTGAATTTTTTCTTCGTTGTTTCTATAACAAAAAAATCCATTTTATATTATTCACGATGACGGTGACTGGTGAAATTTACCTCTCAGCTTCGGGTTTGTTTATCTTGGTCATCTCCTGAACTTGGGGCTTCTCCGCCTCCTCAATTTTCAGTTTCTTAACGGCCGAAGCAGTGGAAGAACGCCTTTTATCCTTAAAAATGGCATTTTAAAGGTTGTAAATACACCGAGAAAAACACTTACAGGGAATATAACCCCAGGATATGGGTGTGTAAATTAAGAGGGTTCCCATTGATGGACGCTTTAGAAACTTTGATATCTGCTTAGTGGTATGTTTACGAGAAATCTCAAAAAATGTAGGGTTTTCCATAAAACCTTTCCCTTTAAAGCGATACACACTCGTTTATGAAGTAGGCCGTTGGTTTACGGGCTTAATTTCGAATAGTACAGGCGCATCGGCTCGCAACGTCACTCACGGTTGAGCGCTTGAAACGGCCTTGTTTGTACTCAGGGCCGGACTGGCTAGTAGTTGGCCCCACCGGCAATGCAATCGGGTTAGCCTCATTTCCCATTAATGACCAATTTTTCCACTTAGGCCCCCAATTTGAGTTGGCCCCGATCTGAGCGTTGATCGCCGGTTAGCCACCCGGGCCAGTCCGGGCCTGTTTGTAGTATCAAAAAACAAACCTCTAATGAAAGGCAGTTTCCACAAATAAGTGTAATTTTTTACATTATTCTTACCATTCTTGTATCAGTACGAAGGAACTTGGTGTAACGAGTTTTCATAGAATTTTCCGAATGATTGTAGGACATTAACTTATTTTCTACGATGTAACTTCGAATATTCTTCCAGAGATTGTCGGATGTTATTCCGTTTCCGTCGGGAGCACCAAATATTTTCAACACGGACTTCTTTAATACTTCATCGTCAGATGGAGTGTAGGAAACCCGTTTCTTACTATAAGAAATAAAACGATAATAAAAGAAAAACATAACAAAAACAAAATACAAACCTTTCAGGCAATACATTAAAAGTTGCCGCTCCCGTGGAATCTGTAGGAATTTCGACCCTACATGTTATAAAGATAATAAAGCCATTTCATTTTCGGACCAAAATAGAATAAGCCAATTTTTTCCGTGACAGTACGTTTTTGTTGTTGGTGAATTAAAATGTTTCGCAACGACCTCATCGAAAGTTTCCCTTTTAACCTTTACGGGACGATCCATCAAAAGAAAAGGATTACGAGATTTCGGATTCATTGTAAGTCGCCGAGCTAAATATTAAAAAACAACGACAGTTACGACCAAGAAAAAAGGGGCAAGAATGAAACGCGCTATAAATACATATATCCCTAACGGGACAACGTTACGAGTGTGTTTTCCCAAGAGAATACTTTATGTATTTTTACGAGGGAACACCCGCGTGACGTTTTCATGTTGCTATTACGTTAGGGATATATACGTACCAAACCTCATTGGACGTTACTGATTGAAAATATCGAAAATTCCACCTATATACCCACTTTTGAGAACTATATCCCGAACGTAATAAGGAAGTGACAAGGATACGCGGGTGATCCCTCTTAACCACACTTTTGTTAAGAGGGAACACCGTCGAATCGTTAACAAGTCCCTTGTACGTTGGGGACTATATACATAACAAACCTCCCTTGTAGCTATCCAAATTCAAAATGATTGAGAATAACAAAAACCCTCTTATATACCTGCTTTTAAGTCCTATATACGGAACGAAATAGCGAAGTGACAACGTTACGCGGGTGACTCCTCGTAACCATACTCTAGGTATTGTTAAGAGGGAACACCGTCGTATCGTTAACAAGTCCTTTGTACGTTGGGGACTATATAGATAGCAAACCTCCCTTGTAGATATCCAAATTGAAAATGATTGAGAAAATCCAAAAGCCATTTATATACCCGATTTTAAGTCCTATATCCCGAACGGAATATCAAAGTGACCACGTTACGCGGGTGATCCCTCTTAACCATACTCTAGGTTTTGTTACGAGGGAAAACCCGCGTTACGTTGCCACTTCGCGTTCGAGTTGGGGACTTGAAACATACCAATCCTCCCTTGTAGATATCCAAATTGAAAATGATTGAGAAAATCCAAAAGCCATTTATATACCCGATTTGAAGTCCTATATACGGAACGAAATAGCGAAGTGACAACGTTACGCGGGTGATTCATCATAACCATACCCTAGGTTTTGTTACGAGGGAATACCCTCGTATCATCAACACGTCGCTATTACGTTGGGGACTATATAGATAACAAACCTCCCTTGTAGATATCCAAATTGAAAATGATTGAGAATATCAAAAACCAACTTATATACCCGATTTGAAGTCCTATATACGGAACGAAATAGCGAAGTGACAACGTTACGCGGGTGATTCATCATAACCATACTCTAGGTTTTGTTACGAGGGAATACCCTCGTATCATCAACACGTCGCTATTACGTTGGGGACTATATAGATAACAAACCTCCCTTGTAGATATCCAAATTGAAAATGATTGAGAATATCAAAAACCAACTTATATACCCGCTTTTAAGTCCTATATACGGAACAAAATAGCGAAGTGACAACGTTACGCGGGTGATTCCTAGTAACCACACTCTAGGTATTGTTAAGAGGGAACACCGTCGTATCGTTATCAAGTCCCTAGTACGTTGGGGACTTTATACATAACAAACCTCCCTTGTAGATATCCAAATTGAAAATTATTGAGAAAATCCAAAAGCCATTTATATACCCGATTTGAAGTCCTATATACGGAACGAAATAGCGAAGTGACAACGTTACGCGGGTGATTCATCATAACCATACTCTAGGTTTTGTTACGAGGGAATACCCTCGTATCATCAACACGTCGCTATTACGTTGGGGACCATATAGATAACAAACCTCCCTTGTAGATATCCAAATTGAAAATGATTGAGAATATCAAAAACCAACTTATATACCCACTTTTAAGTCCTATATACGGAACGAAATAGCGAAGTGACAATGTTACGCGGGTGATTCCTAATAACCACACTCTAGGTATTGTTAAGAGGGAACACCGTCGTATCGTTATCAAGTCCCTAGTACGTTGGGGACTTTATACATAACAAACCTCCCTTGTAGATATCCAAATTGAAAATGATTGAGAAAATCCAAAAGCCATTTATATACCCGATTTGAAGTCCTATATACGGAACGGAATATCAAAGTGACCACGTTACGCGGGTGATCCCTCTTAACCATACTCTAGGTTTTGTTACGAGGGAAAACCCGCGTTACGTTGCCACTTCGCGTTCGAGTTGGGGACTTGAAACATACCAATCCTCCCTTGTAGATATCCAAATTGAAAATGATTGAGAAAATCCAAAAGCCATTTATATACCCAATTTGAAGTCCTTTATACGGAACGAAATAGCGAAGTGACAACGTTACGCGGGTGATTCATCATAACCATACTCTAGGGTTTGTTACGAGGGAATACCCTCGTATCATCAACACGTCGCTATTACGTTGGGGACTATATACATAACAAACCTCCCTTGTAGATATCCAAATTGAAAATGATAGAGAATATCAAAAACCTACTTATATACCCGTTTAAGTACTATATCACGAACGAAATAGCGAAGTGACAACGTTACGCGGGTGATTCATCATAACCATACTCTAGGTTTTGTTACGAGGGAATACCCTCGTATCATCAACACGTCGCTATTACGTTGGGGACTATATAGATAACAAACCTCCCTTGTAGATATCCAAATTGAAAATGATTGAGAATATCAAAAACCAACTTATATACCCGCTTTTAAGTCCTATATACGGAACAAAATAGCGAAGTGACAACGTTACGCGGGTGATTCCTAGTAACCACACTCTAGGTATTGTTAAGAGGGAACACCGTCGTATCGTTATCAAGTCCCTAGTACGTTGGGGACTTTATACATAACAAACCTCCCTTGTAGATATCCAAATTGAAAATGATTGAGAAAATCCAAAAGCCATTTATATACCCGATTTGAAGTCCTATATACGGAACGAAATAGCGAAGTGACAACGTTACGCGGGTGATTCATCATAACCATACTCTAGGTTTTGTTACGAGGGAATACCCTCGTATCATCAACACGTCGCTATTACGTTGGGGACCATATAGATAACAAACCTCCCTTGTAGATATCCAAATTGAAAATGATTGAGAATATCAAAAACCAACTTATATACCCACTTTTAAGTCCTATATACGGAACGAAATAGCGAAGTGACAATGTTACGCGGGTGATTCCTAATAACCACACTCTAGGTATTGTTAAGAGGGAACACCGTCGTATCGTTATCAAGTCCCTAGTACGTTGGGGACTTTATACATAACAAACCTCCCTTGTAGATATCCAAATTGAAAATGATTGAGAAAATCCAAAAGCCATTTATATACCCGATTTGAAGTCCTATATACGGAACGGAATATCAAAGTGACCACGTTACGCGGGTGATCCCTCTTAACCATACTCTAGGTTTTGTTACGAGGGAAAACCCGCGTTACGTTGCCACTTCGCGTTCGAGTTGGGGACTTGAAACATACCAATCCTCCCTTGTAGATATCCAAATTGAAAATGATTGAGAAAATCCAAAAGCCATTTATATACCCAATTTGAAATCCTTTATACGGAACGAAATAGCGAAGTGACAACGTTACGCGGGTGATTCATCATAACCATACTCTAGGGTTTGTTACGAGGGAATACCCTCGTATCATCAACACGTCGCTATTACGTTGGGGACTATATAGATAACAAACCTCCCTTGTAGATATCCAAATTGAAAATGATAGAGAATATCAAAAACCTACTTATATACCCGTTTAAGTACTATATCACGAACGTAATAGCGAAGTGACAACGTTACGCGGGTGATTCCTCGTAACCATACTCTAGGTTTCGTTACGAGGGAATACCCTCGTATCATCAACACGTCGCTATTACGTTGGGGACTATATACATAACAAACCTCCCTACATTGAAAATGATTGAAAATATCGAAAACCCACTTTAACACCCGCTATTAACCATACTCTCGGTATTGTTAAGCGGGAGCACCCACGTAAGGTTAAAACATCGCTATTTCGTTAAGGATATATATTTACCAAACTTTCCCTGAAAATATCGCAATTGCAAATGTTTGAAATATCCAAAACTAACTTATATACCCGCTCTAAAGTCCTATATCCCGAACGTAATAACGACGTGACAATGTCACGCGGGTGATCCCCTAATCAGAATTCTAGGTATTTTTACGAGAGAACCTCAGCGAAAAGTTTTTACGTCACCCTTTTACGTAAAATATACGTACCCTACCTCTCTATAAGATATCAATATCAGAAATGTTTGAAAATATCGAAAACCCACTTTAATACCCGCTATTAACCATACTCTCGGTATTGTTAAGAGGGAACACCCGCGTAAGGTTAAAACGTCGCTATTTCGTTAAGGATATATATTTACCAAACCTCCCTTGAAAATATTGCAATTGCAAATGTTTGAAATATCCAAAACTAACTTATTTACCCGCTCTAAAGTCCTATATCCCGAACGTAATAACGACGTGACAATGAACCTTATTTCACCCGAATAAAAACGAAATTTATAAGCACAGACAGACATTTTATTATTTGCAAATTGTTCGATTGTACAGTTTCCTACAAATGGTTAAATGTTTTAAGAGTCTGCTGAACTTTTCACAGTACGTGATGGTGCAAAGTTTCCAAAAACCTAGAAAGAATTAAGCGATTGAAAACAAATTGTTAATACCGAAAAAAACTACATACGTAAGAGTTGTCTTCGATATGGTGGATAACATGAAGTTGGTAGAACATGAAAGGTTTAAGAGATATGTTATCTGCTCGGTAGTCGAAATTTCATCATTCGTTTTGTTTTCGACGCTACGAGCGTTCTCGTAAAATGAACTTAAGACTCTACGGTCAAAGTTAATTATTATAAGTAAGAAGTGTACAAACGGTGATTAATAGCGAAATTATCACCTGGATGTGATTTCTTTATTTTCGCTTGACATATCGCGAGAAATTCTTTGCCACGCTAGAAGGCCTTCAACGTGTATGGTCGGTTGTCCGTCTTTAACTGTGGCGCTTACCGATTCCTTTACTTTCTCGCCATTGTCTACCTCGACTCGCTGAGCCTGCAAATTTTTTTCACATTTCTCCTGCTCTTCAGGATTTCTTGCAATGGTCGAAGATGGCACGTTCTGCTAAAATTGAAATATTTAAAGTATTTCACTCACAATTTGTGTAGGTCTTCGGCAGGATTGTAATTAAACTTTGCCATCCCATTTTTATTCGTTTTTTACTTTTTAAATCTCGATGAACTTTCAGCCACCGAAAAATTAAAAATGTAAAACCGGACTGCCGAATCGCTAAGATTTTGTTTTGAGGTCAGGTAGGGTTGGGTAAGATTAGACGCCAAAGGTCAGGGGTCGCTGAAAGTGGACCGACCAAATTAGCATTGCCATCGCGACGAAGCGACCTGATATGTTAGCTTAAACATTTCTAGATGAAAAATTTTTATTGAACAAAGGTAATGAGAAAACCAACCCTTTTTTTGACTCCTTTAGGCTTGATATGTTTATAATACCGGTCCTGAATGTGTCTTAATGGAATGTTTACAAAAATTTTATTTTTTTTGAAATACTCCAAGACCTCATTCCAGGCGACACCGTCGCGTTGACCGGAAACACTGGAAAATTTTTTAACCGCGATCTTGATACTGTTGTCGTCATTTACGGTGAATCTTTTTCTGCGATGAAATTGAAACACAGCCGTAAATCAAATCTGTCGTGTTAAAAAATAAAATAATATACCTAGTTTTCGTTTTGTTCGACTTGGAATGAGTTGCAGCACCTGGTTTGGTTGTCTCTGCTTCTTTTGGCTCCTTCTCGTCTAATTTTTGTAAATCGTCGAAAAACGAGGTTTCCGGTATCGAAACCCGTGGTGAAGTTTTAAAAAAACGGTAACGTGAATTTTTTCTAAATTCCATATTTTTAGGAAATATTATAGACGTACGGAACGCGAAAATCTTACCACCGCCTTCAGTAGTAGTGCATCGAATAATTTTTGTCAGGGATTTTTCACCCTTTATGTAGTATTTGATCCAACAGCTCCAACTGTCACTCAGGCCAAAGCGGAGACATCTGATGAACAGGTATCTTAAAGGGAACGTGCCTTTTTAGGGAGTAATGGGTAAGAATACGATGCTCTAGAAATGTTAATCGGAAAATTAAAACGAAAGTGTAACTTTTATAGAGTATTTGCCAAAACTAACATATTCGCTAACTAAATGTTCGCGGGTATCAAACATAGAACTTGTAACTTTCTAAGAGAAATCACCAAAATTAACGTGTTATACAAATCTTACCAGGTAACAAACCGGGAACTAGAAGCTTTTGAAAAGAATTTGCCAAAAGTAACGTATTCTATAAATGTAACCAAGTAACAAACATTTAACGTGAAATCTTTGAAACCCTACTGTCGAAAGTAAAATATCCTTTAATTGTTACCATATTCAGCCCAAAATTTACGTACCCTACCTCTCTTTAAGATATCAATATCAGAAATGATTGAAAATATCAAAAACTCACTTAATTACCCGCTATTAACCATACTCTCGATATTTGTTAAGAGGGAACACCCACGTAACGTTCACACGTCGCTATTACGTTAAGGATATATATTTACCAAACTTCCCTTGAAAATATCGCAATTGCAAATGATTGGAATATCCTAAACTAACTTATATACCCGCTCTAAAGTCCTATATCCCGAACGTAATAACGACGTGTCAACGTTACGCGGCTGATCCTTCAATCAGAATTTCTGGTTTTTTTACGTGGGAACATAAAGTAAATGATTCGAAAGGTTTACACTTCTTATACTTCACATTAAAAATTCATGTTAAAGTATTAATATATTGACCTTTTATAAAATAAATAACCAAATTTATGAGTAGACTGGTAGAAAGAGGTAGAAAAGGGGCGTTAAGCATTGATTTAGATTATGAACCAGAAATTTAATGTTTCATTTCTTTAAAGTTCTATTGTAATTATTAACAAAAAATAATATTTGTCATCACACATATTATGGGTTTTTTTTTGCTTATTCGCAACTGAATATTGACTTCTTCAAACGTTAGCATTTGGTTGTCAGTAACGTTGGAATCCTTAAGAAATAAACCCTTTAAAATATGTCGGTTGAAAAATTATGAACAAATTACGAACCTTACTTATTAGAACTATTCTTCGAAATAGTCGAAGAGACCTTCGTTTACACGATATAATGGACTAGTGGCGTAATCCAGAAATCGGCTGAGGTCTGGAACTGTATAAATTTGTTCATGTTCCAAAAGAGTTCTTACAGTTTCCAATCGCTTCTCATTCTCATAGCCAAATACGACCAGGACAACCTGAAAACCTTGCCGAAACTCCACTTGTTGTGCAACGTACCAATTGACAAATATTTTAGCTAAGTTAAAAAAATCACTAATATCTTCTAAACACACCAAGCAATAGAAATTGCGATCCATGATTGGTGTCCGAGACGACATGATCTTTGACTGTTATTCACGTGGTTCAAACGAAGACTGAATTTGGAAAAAAACCAGGAAATAAAGGCCAGGCCGTTTTGAGCATGTTGGGGGAATTTTACCTAAAACCACGCCCTGTTTAGTCTACCACTGTTTTCTTTTCTCTTTAGCAGGTTAAATCAGACGACTACGGAATAACGGGAAATCAAATTATATTAACTGTAAACTAAAATTTAGAACTTTACACCTAGCGTTGATATACCAAGTTTGCTTTACTAGGTAAGAAAATTCATAAAATGAAATAACGGATTTGTTATCAGCCAAAAAACCTAAAGCAAATCATGAGTTAGTTATCAAACAAAGAAAAACATTAAGCAAATCAACGTAATAATCATCAATCAAACAGTTAATGAGTTATTTACAATTGAAAAACCTTTAGCAAATCAACGAAGAAGTCAACAATAATTTAATCAATGAGTTAGTTATTAATCAAACTATCAATGAGCTAGTCATTAAACAAACAAGTAATGATTAAAGAATCAATCAATCCTATAAAATGCACGTTCATCAAGCTTTAACCGCGTATGAAATTTCTCCTGCTTAATACTATTTCATTATCCGCGCTTGCAGAACTCTTCTCACGCGTGCAAAAAAACCCTGCTAATACTTTTACCTTATTGGCGCTGGCAGACACTACCACCTTTTAATAAAACGTTAGGGATATTTATAAACCAACCACCCTTGAAAATATCAGAATTGCAAATAATTGGAATATCCGAAACTAACTTATATACCCGCTCTTAAGTCCTATATCCCGAACGTAATAGCGACGTGACAACGTTATGCGGGTGATCCTCTAATCAGAATTCTAGGTATTTTAACGAGATAACACCCGCGTAATGTTATCACGTCGCTATTACGTTATGTATATATTTACCAAACCGCCCTTGAAAATATCGCAATTGCAAATGATTGGAATATCCGAAACTAACTTATATACCCACTCTAAAGACCTATATCCCGTACGTAATAACGACGTGTCAACGTTACGCGGCTTATCCTTCAATCAGAATTTCAGGTATTTTTACGTTAGGGATATAAATACCAAACCTCCCTGGAAAATATCGCAATTGCAAATGATTGGAATATCTAAAACTAACTTATAAACCCGTTCTTAAGTCCTATATCCCGAACGTAATAACGACGTGTCAACGTTACGCGAGTGATCCTCATATCAGAATTTAAGATATTTTTACGAGGGAACACCCGCGTAACGTTAACACGTCGCTACTACGTTAGGGATATTTATATACCAAACCTCCCTTGAAAATATCGCAATTGCAAATGATTGGAATATCTGAAACTAACTTATAAACCCTTTCTTAAGTCCTATATCCCGAACGTAATAACGACGTGTCAACGTTACGCGGGTGATCCTCATATCAGAATTTTAGATATTTTTACGAGGGAACACCCGCGTAACGTTAACACGTCGCTACTACGTTAGGGATATTTATATACCAACCACCGTTGAAAATATCGCAATTGCAAATGATTGGAATATCCAAAACTAACTAATATACCCGCTCTTCAGTCCTATATCCCGAACGTTATAACGACGTGTCAACGTTACGCGGGTGATCCCCTAATCGGAATTTTAGGAATTTTTATGTGGGAACAGCCGCGTCAAGTTGGAACGTCACCATTTAACGTAAAATTTACATACCTAACCTTTCTTTAAGATATCACAAATTATTGAAAATATCGAAAATCCAATTAGTTACCTGCTTTTAAACATACTCTAGGTATTATTACGAGGGAACTTCCGCGTAACACTAACACGGCGCTATTACGTTCGGGATTTAAAAATATCAAACCTCCAGACGATATCAGAATAGGTGATTCTAGCAAATTTCTTCGGATATAAATCAACTTGTTATTTCATTGTTAGTAATAAAGAAGGGAACATTGACAAATCACTAACCAAAGACTGAAAACGAGTTACGTGTTGGGTCACGCGTAATGAGGAAGTAAAGGATTTACGCGTTTATTTTATAAAGTTGTACAAACGTTTTTTAAATGGAACCAGGTAACCTTAGTGGCATATGCATCTTTTAAAGACCTTATAACCTAACCCGACACTTTCTAGAAATGTAACTAGGTGATATGTCTAAGGTTAAAGAATGCCTAAAACGAAAAAGAATGACTCGTTGTTTAAATTACAAAAAATAAGATTTAAACGTGGCTAGAAGACATATTACATTAAATTTATTTTGAATTTAACCTTACTTCACCCGAATAAAAACGAAATTTATAAGCACAGACATAAATTTTATTATTTGCCAATTGTTCGATTGTACATTTTCTTACAAATGGTTAAAGTTTTGAAGAGTCTGCTGAACTTTTCACAGTACGTGATGGTGCAAAGTTTCCAAAAACCAAGAAAGAATTAAGCGATTGAAAACAAATTGAGAATACCGAAAGAAACTACATACGTTAGAAATGTCTTCGATATGGAAGATAACATGCAGTTGGTAGAACATGCAAGGTTTAAGACATATGTTATCTTCTGGGTAGTCGAAATTTGATCATTCGTTTTGTTTACGACGCTACGAGCGTTCTCGTAAAATGAACTGATGCTTCTACGGTCCAAGTTAATTATAATAAGTAATAAGAGTACAAACGGTGATTAATAGCGAAATTATCACCTGGATGTGATTTCTTTATTTTCGCTTGACTACATTAAAAACGAAAGTCTAACTTTTATAGAGTATTGGCCAAAACTAGCATATTCTGTGAATGTTCCCGGGTATCAAACATAGAACTTGCAACTTGCTAAGATAAATCACCAAAAGTAACGTGTTATATAAATCTTACCAGGTAACATACCGGGAACTAGTAGCTTTTGAAAAGAATTTTCCAAAAGTTACGTATTCTATAAACGTAACCGAGTAACAAACGTTTAACCATATTGCCGAAAGTAACATATCCTTTAATTGTTTCCATATTCAGGCAATAAATTTAAAACCTAACTTTATATAAGAATGTCCGATTATATCCGACTATATTAGACTATATACGACTATATCCAACTATATCCGACTATATCCGACTATATCCGACTATATCCGACTATATCCGACTATATCCGACTACCTCCGACTATATCCGACTAGCTTCAGCCTCGAAAATTATTGAAGTCCTAACCAACCTAACCTAACCTAACCTAACCTAACCTAACCTAACCTAACCTAACCTAACCTAACCTAACCTAACCTAACCTAACCTAACCTAACCTAACCTAACCTAACCTAACCTAACCTAACCTAACCTAACCTAACCTAACCTAACCTAACCTAACCTAACCTAACCTAACCTAACCTAACCTAACCTAACCTAACCTAACCTAACCTAACCTAACCTAACCTAACCTAACCTAACCTAACCTAACCTAACCTAACCTAACCTAACCTAACCTAACCTAACCTAACCTAACCTAACCTAACCTAACCTAACCTAACCTAACCTAACCTAACCTAACCTAACCTAACCTAACCTAACCTAACCCAACCCAACCCAACCTAACCTAACCTAACCTAACCTAACCTAACCTAACCTAACCTAACCTAACCTAACCTAACCTAACCTAACCTAACCTAACCTAACCTAACCTAACCTAACCTAACCTAACCTAACCTAACCTAACCTAACCTAACCTAACCTAACCTAACCTAACCTAACCTAACCTAACCTAACCCAACCTAACCTAACCTAACCTAACCTAACCTAACCTAACCTAACCTAACCTAACCTAACCTAACCTAACCTAACCTAACCTAACCTAACCTAACCTAACCTAACCTAACCTAACCTAACCTAACCTAACCCAACCTAACCTAACCTAACCTAACCTAACCTAACCTAACCTAACCTAACCTAACCTAACCTAACCTAACCTAACCTAACCTAACCTAACCTAACCTAACCAAACCTAACCTAACCTAACCTAACCTAACCCAACCTAACCTAACCTAACCTAACCTAACCTAACCTAACCTAACCTAACCTAACCTAACCTAACCTAACCTAACCTAACCTAACCTAACCTAACCTAACCTAACCTAACCTAACCTAACCTAACCTAACCTAACCTAACCAACCTAACCTAACCTAACCTAACCTAACCTAACCTAACCTAACCTAACCTAACCTAACCTAACCTAACCTAACCTAACCTAACCTAACCTAACCTAACCTAACCTAACCTAACCTAACCTAACCTAACCTAACCTAACCTAACCTAACCTAACCTAACCTAACCTAACCTAACCTAACCTAACCTAACCTAACCTAACCTAACCTAACCTAACCTAACCTAACCTAACCTAACGCGGTGTGTTTGGAATATGCCAAGCATACTCTAAATGGTACTAACTTATAAATATTTGACAGATCTCGAAGATTTTAAAATACTTTAAAACTGCCCTAAACGTCACAGCGGGTTACAAATATCGGTAGCTAACCGAATATGAATCTAGTTAGAAAATACTCGACAAATCTCAAAGATACCAAAATACTTTGAAAGTGCCCAAATTAACACGGTGTGTTAGGAATATGCCAAGCATACTTAAAGTGGTACTTATTTGGAAATATTTGACAAATCTCGAAGATACCAACATACGTTAAAAGTGCCCATATTGTCACGGAGTGTTTGGAATATGCCAAGCATACTTAAAATGGTACTATCTCGAAAATATTTGACAAATTCCGAAGATCCCAAAATATTTGAAAAGTAACCATATTGTGACGGCGTGCTTGAAATATGCTAGGCATACCTTAAATTGTACTAACTAAATAATATTTGACAAATAACGAAGATACCAAAATACTTTAAAAGTGCCCATATTGTTTCGGTGTGTTAGGAATATGCCAGACATACCTAAAATGGTCCTAACTTGGAAATATTTGACAAATGTCGAAGATACCAAAATATTTGAAAAGTAACCATATTGTCACGGTGTGCTTGAAATATGCTAGGCATACATAAAATGGTACTAACTCTAAAATATTTGACAAATCTCGAAGATACTAAAATACTTTAAGAGTGCCCAAATTAACACGGTGTGTTTGGAATATGCCAAGCGTACCTAAAAAGGTTCTGATCCGAAAATATTTGGCGGATTTCGAAGATACCGAAATACTTTATAACTGCCCAAATCGTCACAGCAGGTTACAAATATCGAAAGCTAACCGAATATGAATCTAGTTAGAAAATATTCGACAAATCGCGAAGGTATAAAAATACTTTAAAACTGCCCAAATCGTCACAGCAGGTTACAAATATTGAAGGCTAACCGAATATGACTCTAGTTAGAAAATACTCGACAAATCTCGAAGACTTTAAAAGACTTTAAAACTGCCCAAATCGTCACAGCAGGTTACAAATATCAAAGGCTAACCGAATATGAGTCTAATTGGAAAATATTTGACAAATCTCGAAGATACTAAAATACTTGAAATGTGCCCAAATCGTCACAGTAGGTTTCAAATATCGAGAGCTAACTTAATATGACTCTTGTTAGAAAATACTGGACAAATCTCGGAGATACCAAAATATTTGAAAAGTGCCCATTTTGTCACGGTGTGTTATGCATACGCCAGGCATACCTAAAATGGTACTTATTCGAAAATATTCGACAAATAACGAAGATACTAAAATACTTTAAGAGTGCCCAAATTAACACGGCGTGTTTGGAATATGCCACGCATACTTAAAATGGTACTTACTTGGAAATATTTGACTAATCTCGAACACTTTAAAATACTTTAAAAGTGCCCATATTGTCACGGCGTGTTTGTAATATGCTAAGCATACCTAAAATGGTACTAGCTCAAAAATATTTGACTTATCTCGAAGATATCAAACACTTTTTAAAACTGCCCAAATCGTCACAGCAGGTTACAAATATCAAAGGCTAACCGAATATGAGTCTAATTGCAAAATATTCGACAAATCTCGAAGATACCAAATTACTTTGAAACTGCCCAAATCTTCACAGCCGGTTACAAATATTGAAGGCTAACCGAATATGAACCTAGTTAGAAAATACTCGACAAATCTCGCAGATACCAACATACTTTAAAAGTGCCCATATTGTCACGGTGTGTTAGGAATATGCCAGGCGTACATAAAATGTTACTATCTCAAAAAGTTTTGACATATCTCGAAGATACGAAAATATTTGAAAAATAACCATATTGTCACGGTGTGCTTGAAATATGCTAGGCATACCTGAAATTGTACTAACTCAATATTATTTGACAAATAACGAAGACACTAAAATACTTAAAGAGTGCCCAAATTAACACGGTGTGTTTGGAATATGCCAAGCGTACCTAAAAAGGTTCTGATTCGAAAATATTCGACGGATTTCGAAGATACTGAAATACTTTATAACTGCCCAAATCGTCACAGCAGGTTACAAATATCGAAAGCTAACCGAATATGAATCTAGTTAGAAAATATTCGAGAAATCTCGAAGGTATAAAAATACTTTAAAAGTGCCCATATTGTCACGGCGTTTTTGTAATATGCTAAGCATACCTAAATTGGTACTAGCTCAAAAATATTTGACTTATCTCGAAGATATCAAACACTTTTTAAAACTGCCCAAATCGTCACAGCAGGTTACAAATATCAAAGGCTAACCGAATATGAGTCTAATTGGAAAATATTCGACAAATCTCGAAGATACCAAAATACTTTGAAACTGCCCAAATCGTCACAGCCGGTTACCAATATCGAAGGCTAACCGAATATGAATCTTGTTAGAAAATACTCGACAAATCTCGAAGATACCAACATACTTTAAAAGTGCCCATATTGTCACGGTGTGTTAGGAATATGCCAGGCGTACATAAAATGGTACTACCTCAAAAATATTTGACAAATCTCGAAGATACTGAAATACTTTAAAAGTAGCCAGATTGTCACGGTGTGTTAGGAATATCCCAGGCATCCCTAAAATGTTACTAACTTGGAAATATTTGACAAAACTCGCAGATACCAAAATACTTTAAAAGTGCCCAAATTAACACGGTGTGTTTGGAATATGCTAAGCGTACCTAAAATGGTACTATCTCGAAAATATTTGACAAATCTCGGAGAAACCAAACATTTTTAAAACTGCCCAAAACGTCACAGCAGTTTACAAACGTCGAATACTAATCGAATATGACTCTAGTTAGAAAATACTCGACAAATCTCGAAGATGCCAACATACTTTAAAAGTGCCCATATTGTCACGGTGTGCTTGAAATATGCTAGGCATACCTGAAATTGTACTAACTTAATAATATTTGACAAATAACGAAGACACTAAAATACTTAAAGAGTGCCCAAATTAACACGGTGTGTTTGGAATATGCCAAGCGTACCTAATATGGTTCTGATTCGAAAATATTTGACGAATTTCGAAGATACCGAAATACTTTGTAACTGCCTAAATCGTCACAGCAGGTTACAAATATCGAAAGCTAACCGAATATGATTCTAGTTAGAAAATACTCGACAAATCTCGAAGATACTAAAATTCTTAAAAAGTGCCCATATTGTCACGGTGTGTTAGGAATATCCCAGGCATACCTAAAATGGTACTTACTTGGTAATATTTGACAAATCTCGAAGATACAACAATGCTTAAAACTAACGTCCTTTTACCGTTTCCAAGTTTACGGTTAGGTTTGGTTAGGTTGGGTTTGGATTATTTATATCGTACATAGGGTTAGGAGATCGCCGATTGAAAAGATTTATTTGAAGTCAAGGCGATATACTATTAGCTAACCGTAAACACTATACATATACTTATGTAATACATGTTATATATTTATAATTTTTACACACAAGTAAAAAATATATTAATTTGTGGCGATTTTACCATAGTATTATTTATAGATGGCGTTTCAGTTATATAATGCTTTATAGGTGGCGCTTTATTTTAGTATCGGTTATAGGGGGCGCTGACGTTTGTGATAATGTGATATATAAGGAGAGCGCCGATAGAAAATACTCAGTTGTAGGCGAGAGGACGTCCTCTCCCAATATATATATATATATTTATCTTTATATAAGTTAAAAATATACATATGTGGCGCTTTTATCATATCATTCTTTATCGATGGCGCTTCAATTATATAGTGCTTTATCGGTGGCGCTTTATTTGAGTATCGGTTATAAGTGGCGCTTTAATAAAGTATCGGTTATAGGGGGCGCTGACGTTTGTTATAATCTGATATATAAGGACAGCGCCGATAGAAAATACTCAGTTGTAGGCGAGAGGACGTCCTCTCCCAATATATATATCTATCTCTTTATATATATATATATATATATATATATTTATATATATATATATATATTTATGTTTATGAATATGTATATGTTTAAGATTTATATAATTAACTATACACAAGCAAGCAAAACATATATTGAAATTATTATTTAATTTTAGATTCTTTAGTGTTGTTCCATAGTGTATGTATTTGTTTATATACTATAAACTATGAATCTAAAATAAACGTTATTGTTTTATTATACACGATTGATTATACTTGTTTGTTTATATACTATTGATCTATACTATGCGTATTAGTTGAGATATTATGTACTAAGTGTTAATAATATTGTATTTATAAAGAATTTTATAACCTGTGTCAATAGTGATGGCTTTATTATATACTATACATACAATAAGCCTAACTTCTAGAACACAGACAATTTTATATTCAAACTTCGAGTATGCCTAAGAGAAAGTTAACGTGTAATCCAGGAGTAAGTTAAGTGTAAACAAACTGTAAGTCAATGTGTAAGCCAGCTATTAGTCTACTTGTAATTTTAGGCGTAAATATTCGTTTCGTCTTTCGATTATTAAAAAAAGTTGGGATGGTTCAAAGAATGTTTAATAATTAGCTATGCTCTTACTTTTGGTTTACATAAGTCCTTACGCGTGGCTTACATAAAAGCTTACACCAGGCTTACATACGATCTTATTCGTGGCTTACATAACGCTTACAAGGAGCTTGTTCAAGGCTTATATGTAAGCTTAAACGAGAACTCACACTAGACTTAAATGTAAGTTCACACGAGAGCTTACACCTGGCTTACAGGAGAGCTTACATCTGGCGTACGTGAGAGCTTACACGAGAACTTACTTTTAGATAACAGACAATCTTACATGTTGTCATTCTTCGATAATATAGCCAATCAAATAGGAGGTTTAACTTTTGAACGACAAGTAACCGTGTTGTAAGTTGCGTATAAATCAGATGTAAGGCGGTTGTTAGTTTTGGTGTAAGCCAGCTGTAAGTTACATGTAAGTTTGGTTTAAGCCAGCTGTAAGTTACGTGTAAGTTAGATGTAAGCCAGGTGTAAGTTACGTGTAAGTTAGATGTAAGCCAGGTGTAAGTTACGTGTAAGTTAAATGTAAGCCATGTGTAAGCTCTCATGTAAGTCGGGTGTAAGCTGCTTGTGAGTCAGGTGTAATGTTTAGTGTAAGGTGCTTGATTCAACAAATACCGAATCTTCGAGTGAGACGTTTACGACAATAGTTAATTGATGCATCGAACGCCTTACGTTGCTTACTTGAGATCTTACACGAGATCTCACAGTTGGCTTACATAAGAGCTTACACGGGAACTTACACCTGGTTTACACGGATCTTAGACGTAGCTTACACGGATATTACACGTATCTTACACGTAGCTTACACGTATCTTACACGGATCTAACACGTAGCTTACACGGATCTTACACGTAGCTTAGACGGATCTTACACATGGCTAACATCGGATCTTACACATGGCTAACATGAGAGCTTACACTTGGCTTACGTGAGAGCTTACACGTGGCTTACATGAGAGCTTACAAGGAGCTTGTTCAAGGCTTACATGTAACCTTAAACGAGAACTCACACTAGACTCAAATGTAAGTTCACACGATAACTTACACCTGCCTTACATGAGAGCTTACACTTGGCTTACGTGAGAGCTTACACGGGAACTTACACCTGGTTTACACGGATCTTACACGTAGCTTAGACGGATCTTACACGTATCTTACACGTAGCTTACACGGATCTTACACGTAGCTTACACGGATCTTACACGTAGCTTAGACGGATCTTACACATGGCTAACATCGGATCTTACACATGGCTAACATGAGAGCTTACACCTGGCTTACGTGAGAGCTTACACGAGAACTTACTTTTAGATAACAGACAATCTTACATGTTGTCATTCATCGACAATATAGATAATCAAATAGGAGGTTTAAATTTTGAACGACGAGTAAACCTGTTGTAAGTTGCGTATAAATCAGATGTAGGGCGGTTGTTAGTTTTCGTGTAAGCCAGATGTAAGTTACGTGTAAGTTAGATGTAAGCCATATGTAAGTTACGTGTAAGTTAGATGTAAGCCATGTTTAAGTTAGATGTAAGCCATGTGTAAGTTCTGGTGTAAGCTCTTATGTAAGCAAGTTGTAAGATGCTTGTGAGTTAGGTGCAAGATTTAGTGTAAGGTGCTAGATTGAACAAATACCGGCGCTTCGAGTGAGAAGTTTATGGCAACGGTTAAGTGATGCATAGACCACCTTACAAGAGATCTTACACGTAGCTTACACGGATCTTACTCGTAGCTTACACGAGAACTTACATCTGGCTAACATGGATCTTACACGGATCTTACACGTAGCATACACAAGAACTTAACCTGGCTTACATGGATCTTACACCTGGCTTACACGGATCTTACACGTAGCTTACACGGATCTTACACGTAGCTTACACGGATCTTACACGTTGCTTACACGAGAACTTAAACCTGGCATACTTGAGAGCTTACACGAGAACTTACCTTTAGATAACAGACAATCTTACATGTTGTCATTCTTCGATTATATAGAGAATCAAATAGAAGGTTTAACTTTTGAAAGACAGACAATCTTGCATGTAACCCAGTAGTTATTTGCGTGTAAATCAGATGTAAGCCAGCTGTAAGTCTACGCGTTGGCCAGGTGTAAGTTGCGTGTAAGTCAAGTGTAAGAAAGCTGTAACACTACGTGTAAGGCAGCTGTAAGTTACGTGTAAGTCAGTTGTTATTCTAGGTGTAAGCCAGGGGTAAGTTCCGTGTTTGTCCGGCGAAGCTCAAGTGTAAGGTACTTGGTTTATCAAATTATAAGTACCGGCGCTTCGGGCGAGAATGTTTCTTTAACTTACAAGAGTGCTTACACGTGGCTTACTTGTGAGCTTACACCAGATCTGACACGTAGCTTACACCTAGCTTACACGTAGCTTACACGGATCTTACAAGGAGCTTACACGTAGCTTACACGAGAACTTACACCTGGCTTACACGGATCTTACACGTAGCATACACGAGAACTTACACCTGGCTTACACGGATCTTACACGTAGCTTACACGATCTTACACGTAGCATACACGAGAACTTACACCTGGCTTACACGGATCTTACACGTAGCTTACACGATCTTACACGTAGCATACACGAGAACTTACACCTGGCTTACACGGATCTTACACGTAGCTTACACGATCTTACACGTAGCATACACGAGAACTTACACCTGGCTTACACGGATCTTACACGTAGCTTACACGATCTTACACGTAGCTTACACGGATCTTACACGTTGCTTACACGGATCTTACACGTAGCTTACACGGATCTTACACGTTGCTTACACGGATCTTACACGTAGCTTACACGGATCTTACACGTAGCTTACACGAGAACTTACACGAGAACTTACTTTTAGATAACCAACAATCTTACATGTTGTAATTCTTCGATTATATAGATAATCAAATAGAAGGTTTAACTTTTGAACGACAAGTAACCCTGTTGTAAGTTGCGTATAAATCAGATGAAAGGCGGTTGTTAGTTTTGGTGTAAGCCAGCTGTAAGTTACATGTAAGTTTGGTGTAAGCCAGCTGTAAGTTACGTGTAAGTCAGATGTAAGCCAGGTGTAAGTTACGTGTAAGTTAAATGTAAGCCATGTGTAAGTTCAGGCGTAAGCTCTCATGTAAGCGAGGTGTAAGGTGCGTGTGAGTCAGGTGTAAGCTTAACTGTAAGGTGCTTGGTACAACAAATACCGGCGCTTCGAGTAGGAAGTTTACGGCAACGGTTAAGTTATGCATCGAACGCCTTACGTTGCTTATCTGAGATCTTACACGAGATCTTACAGTTGGCTTACATGAGCGCTTACACGGGAACTTACACCTGGTTTACACGGATCTTACACGTAGCTTACACGGATCTTACACGTATCTTACACGTATCTTACTCGTATCTTACACGTAGCTTACACGGATCTTACACGTAGCTTACACGGATCGCACAGGTAGCTTACGCGGATCTTACACATGGCTAACATGAGAGTTTACACTTGGCCTACACGAGAGCTTACTCTTGGCTTACATGTGAACTTACTTGTTGGAAAGCAGACTATGTTCCATGTTTGCAAGAAACAGTATACCCATGATAACAAATTTTATGTGTGGCTTTACTTTAACAATAACGGAAGGCGTGTCTAGAAGCCCCCGGAGGGAAAAAGAAAAAGAAAATAGCGGGGGTATGGGGGGCGGCAGCCTGCCCACAGAAGAAACTGTTTAAATTACCATGATCCGTAATTTTATTTACACGTTACGTGATTAACTATGAAGTGGAATACGCGTAGAAAAGATACTAAAAGTAAGTGATAATTCAAACTCCTAGCTTTTAGAAAAAAGAAACATTACACCCACGATTCCCAACCTAACCATTAAACACGTAACTAAGATAGAGTAAAGTACTATCTACGGCTGATGTCAATAGAAATATCAAAGTGAAAGGAAAGTTTGTTTCGTAACACTTTCTTCAGAACTTACAACTGAACTTGCGCGGTAAGTCAAAATAAACAATTCACCCAAGATACCGCAATCGAGTATGTGTGCCTTTATTTTAACAATAACGGAAGGCGTGTAAAGAAGCCCCCGGAGGGAAAAAGAAAAAGAAAATAGCGGGGGGTATGGGGGGCGGCAGCCTGCCCACAGAAGAAACTGTTTTCATTTTCAATACCTTACTATACATACAATATGTAATTAACTTTGGCGTGAAGTGAGAAGTCCAAAAAGACTGAAACAGAACGTACAATTATATCTTGAGCGTCAAGTATCAAGAAAAAGTATAACCACTATAACTTAGCAAATTGTGTGTGAGCCTTTACTTTAACAATAACTGAAGGCGTGACTCGAAGCTCGCCGCTTGGGTGCGGGGGGTCCTAGGGGCGGAGCCCCCGGGCTAGCGGCAGCGCACACAGCCCCCGCAGGGAAAAGAAAAGAAAAAGAAAAAAGCGGGGGGTATGGGGGGGGGCGGCAGCCCCCCCAACAGAAAGTACAATTCAAAGTCCCAGCTTCAAGAAAAAAGAAACATGACACCCACGAATTCCTAACCTAACCATTAAACACGTAACTAAGATAGAGTAAAGTACTATCTACGGCTGATGTCAATAGAAATATCAAAGTGAAAGGAAAGTTTGTTTCGTAACACTTTCTTCAGAACATACAACTGAAACTTTCGCGGTAAGTCAAAATAAACAATTCACCCAAGATAACGCAATCCAGTATGTGTGCCTTTATTTTAACAATAACGGAAGGCGTGTAAAGAAGCCCCCGGAGAGAAAAAGAAAATAGCGGGGGGTATGGGGGGCGGCAGCCTGCCCACAGAAGAAACTGTTTAAATTACCATGATCCGTAATTTTATTTACACGTTACGTGATTAACTATGAAGTGGAATACGCGTAGAAAAGATACTAAAAGTAAGTGATAATTCAAACTCCTAGCTTTTAGAAAAAAGAAACATTACACCCACGATTCCCAACCTAACCATTAAACACGTAACTAAGATAGAGTAAAGTACTATCTACGGCTGATGTCAATAGAAATATCAAAGTGAAAGGAAAGTTTGTT
Source organism: Leiobunum rupestre (assembly GCF_980474605.1). NCBI lineage: Eukaryota > Metazoa > Arthropoda > Arachnida > Opiliones > Sclerosomatidae > Leiobunum > Leiobunum rupestre. Next base: position 96,769,562 of record NC_143384.1, on the reverse strand, counting down.
TCGTAACACTTTCTTCAGAACATACAACTGAACTTGCGCGGTAAGTCAAAATAAACAATTCACCCAAGATAACGCAATCGAACCTTCCCATAACTTCACTATAGCCTAACTTAAGCTTATTCAAACTAACCCAACCTTACCCAAACTATCCCTAGCCAACCTTACCTATTTGGTCTTATATGGTCTTATATGGTCTTATATGGTCCTATATGGTCTTATATGGTCTTATATGGTCTTATATGGTCTTATATGGTCTTATATGGTCGTATTGCTGTAACCTACGATTTTCGCAAATTTCATAAGCCCTAACCTAACCTAACCTAACCTAACCTAACCTAACCTAACCTAACCTAACCTAACCTAACCTAACCTAACCTAACCTAACCTAACCTAACCTAACCTAACCTAACCTAACCTAACCTAACCTAACCTAACCTAACCTAACCTAACCTAACCTAACCTAACCTAACCTAACCTAACCTAACCTAACCTAACCTAACCTAACCTAACCTAACCTAACCTAACCTAACCTAACCTAACCTAACCTAACCTAACCTAACCTAACCTAACCTAACCTAACCTAACCTAACCTAACCTAACCTAACCTAACCTAACCTAACCTAACCTAACCTAACCTAACCTGACTTAACCTAATGTACACTAACCGATACTCTAGTGTACACTAACCGATACTCTAGTGTACACTAACCGATACTCTAGTGTACATTAAATTACTAAGGTTAGGTTAGCTATAAAGGCTTAGGTAAGTTAACAAGGCTTAGGCTAATTTCAATAGCGTAGGTTACGTACGACAATTTCGGTTATTTCAAACATAGTAGGTAAGATGAATATTGGGTTAGGCAATACTTAGTGCGTTAGGCTTAGTGCTGTCCTCTAGGTCGCGTTATAGACGGCCCATCGCCTTTTTTAGAACGGGGTTTGGGGGGCGCCGGTCCGGCCCCCCAAGCGCTCGAGCGCAGCGAGTGCGCGGCGCCGTCAGGCGCCAATACATAGAAAAACTCAACTCGACGGTAAAGTATAAGTTATAGTTCGGGCTATAGTACAGGCTTTAGTTCTGGTTGAGCGTAGGTTAGGATATTGTAAGCCTTGTTAACTTACCTAAGCCTTTATAGCTAACGTAACCTTAGTAATTTAATGTACACTAGAGTATCGGTTAGTGAACACTAGAGTAATGTTTAGTTATACACTAGAGTATCGGTTAGTGTACACTAGAGTATCGGTTAGTGTACACTAGATTGTAAGGTTGGGTTAGGTTAGGTTCGGTTAAGTTGGTTTAGGGTTGGTAATGTTTCGTGGGTATAATATTTATTTTGACTTTCGAGACAAGTTTCAATGAGTATCGGTTAGTGTACACTAGAGTATCGGTTAGTGTACACTAGATTGTAAGGTTGGGTTAGGTTAGGTTCGGTTAAGTTGGTTTAGGGTTGGTAATGTTTCGTGGGTATAATATTTATTTTGACTTTCGAGTCAAGTTTCAATGAGTATCGGTTAGTGTACACTAGAGTATCGGTTAGTGTACGAAAACAATAACATTGAAAACAACTAACATAACCTAACCTTAGCTCAGCCGTAATTACAGACAATACTTTATCATTTACTTGGTGTAAGGTGTCATGTGTCGACTAACGCATTGTTAGTAATGATGATGAGAGCGGGACTTGAGTTTGAAAGAACATTTGTTATACGCACTATTTCAACAACATTTGTTATACACACTATTTCAACAACATTTGCCATACACACCATTTCAACAACATTTGCTATACACACCATGTCACCAACATTTGTTATACACACCATTTCAACAACATTTGTTATACACATCATTTCAAATACCTTTGTTATGCACACCATTTCAACAACATTTGTTATACACCATTATTCAACAACATTTGTTATACACACCGTTTCAACAACATTTGTTATACACACCATTTCAACCACAGTTGTGAAATTTCTCGGGATCTCTCACGATGACCGTAATCTCTCATGAGAGGTCTTACGAAGGTCTTGAAAAACGTGTGGTGAGAGGTCTCATGAGAGATCTCGGTGGAGTTTCGACGACGTTCTTTTCATCGACGTACCGACCATACCTCGTCACCGTAATCTCTCATGAGAGGTCTTACGCAGGTCTTGAAAAACGTGTGGTGAGAGGTCTCATGAGAGATCTCGGTGGATTTTCGACGACGTTCTTTTCATCGACGTACCGACCATACCTCGTCACCGTAATCTCTCATGAGAGGTCTTACGCAGGTCTTGAAAAACGTGTGGTGAGAGGTCTCATGAGAGATCTCGGTGGAGTTTGGACGACGTTCTTTTCATCGACGTACCGACCATACCTCGTCACCGTAATCTCTCATGAGAGGTCTTACGCAGGTCTTGAAAAACGTGTGGTGAGAGGTCTCATGAGAGATCTCGGTGGAGTTTCGACGACGTTCTTTTCATCGACGTACCGACCATACCTCGTCACCGTAATCTCTCATGAGAGGTCTTACGCAGGTCTTGAAAAACGTGTGGTGAGAGGTCTCATGAGAGATCTCGGTGGAGTTTCGACGACGTTCTTTTCATCGACGTACCGACCATACCTCGTCACCGTAATCTCTCATGAGAGGTCTTACGCAGGTCTTGAAAAACGTGTGGTGAGAGGTCTCATGAGAGATCTCGGTGGAGTTTCGACGACGTTCTTTTCATCGACGTACCGACCATACCTCGTCACCGTAATCTCTCATGAGAGGTCTTACGCAGGTCTTGAAAAACGTGTGGTGAGAGGTCTCATGAGAGATCTCGGTGGAGTTTCGACGACGTTCTTTTCATCGACGTACCGACCATACCTTGTCACCGTAATCTCTCTTGAGAGGTCTTACGCAGGTCTTGAAAAACATCTGGTGAGAGGTCTCATGAGACATCTCGGTCGAATTTCGAAGACGTACTATCTATCGATGTACCGATCGGCAATTCTGGCCATGATACATTATTATATATATATATATATATATATATATATATATATATATATATATAACAACCTTCTTAAATTAAACCGTAATCGAAAATATTCCGCTTTTCAATTTTTTCGTTTCGCGACAAACGTTTCAATTTTTTTTTGCGATTCCCTAACATTATTTGCAAGAGTTATTTAAATTTATTTTACCATCTTACTTTATCCGATAAGATTTAGAAGATTAGATCTAGCTGCCTCAGGCCACTAGCGATGCCGGTTATAAACAGTAGACTAATATATTATTTATTATTTTTATGCTATGGTTAAAGGTCCGTGCTTATTTTAAAAACTTGCTTTAACTTTCGGTTTAAAATCATTGTCCGATCAATAACCGTTATGCGCGATGACTTTATTCGCACTTTTCAGTTCTCCACAAGTTTCTAACGAAGAAGTACATGTTGCTCAAACCTCAAATCTTTAAAAAATGTTTAGTCGAAAATCTTGAATTTCAATGGTTCTTATTTTTAAATTTTCAACGTACGATTTAAATAGATCAACATATTATTACCATTATAGGCTAATTATATAATTAACGAACATCTGATTTTGAAAAATGAAGTGGATTCACTAACCACCTATAGCCGTAACTTGTTGCCGACGGTGTGAGGATTTATGGAAAGATCCCATTTTCTATTTGCGTTATCAACTAGAATGACTATTGCCAATGATCATATTCTGTAAATTTACGCTCGCGTTATGTTTAAAATTTCCAATATAATTTTGGACTCCATAATTTAAGGTGTACAATTTAATATAAGTTTTAAAATATTAAAATATTTTGGAAAGATTCATAAAGAAAGTTTTAATATCTGAAAAATTTTTATTTTAATTTAGTTCCGATCGTTATCTAACCTGAGCAGTTTAAAATTTGAAAGCACTGTGGCATTTGCGACCAAATTGGTCATTGTGTAACCTGCCGGGGAAGGAAATAAATAATTGAAAGATAAGAAAATGAAAAAGGGAAGGAAGGAAAAAAATGCTGATGGGAATTGGTAGCGGAATATGAAATAGAATGAAAGCGAACTTTCCCATTGTAGGAAAAAAATACTTTAACATTTTATTTAATTATTTTATTTTAACGCATTCGACAAAATGTAGTTATGTTTTAGTAAACAATCAATATTCTTTAGGCACTTACTACAAAATTATATATTTTGATTACATTTTTAGTTGAAAATAAGATTAGTATTTTTTTTTAGGTTTTCATCTGTGACTAGTTAAAATTCACATTCTTATATGCTTCGGCTTCTTAAAATTCTGGAGAAAAATCCCTTTTAGGCCTGTTTTCTTTTTTGGGGGGTATATCCATCAATTCATTTTTGTCCACGATTAGAGCCAAGCGATCTTTTTCAATTACATTTTCACATGCTGAGGTAAAATCCCTGTGGAAAAGAGGAATTGCGAATTGTATAAAAACGTTTTAACAAAATTTTTAATAGACCATTTACCTTAAGGTGGAGATTGCCAGGTCCCGTAAAATCTGATTATCTGATTTGCTTAAATCCAATAGATATTTTATTTTATCTGCCAGGTCTCCGTTATTAGCCATTATAAGCAAAATTTCTTATTTAAGATGAAATAAAAACGTCTGTTTTTACGGACAACTAAATCACACAACCTTCTATGACGGACGCGCTAAACCAAATAAACTTCAACCGCTGAAGTAAAATCTAAACGCTCCGACAACCATGCTAAGTGTCCATACTCTTTATGTATTTTAATGAAATTTGACAAACTGAAATATAACTTATATCAGCGATTGAGATTCTACTAACTTTTACTTTCAGATTAAAATCAGTCTAATTAATAACCGTTATGCGCGATGACTTTAATTGCACTTTTCAGTTCTCCACGAGTTTCTAACGAAGAAGGATATATTGCTCAAACCTCAAATATTTTAAAAAGTGTTAAGGCATAAATCTTGAATTGCAATGGTACTTATTTTTTTAATTTTCAACGTAGGATTTAAATGGATGGACTTACTATTACCATTATATTCTGATTATATAATTAACGAATATCGGATTTTGGAAAATGACGTGGATTCACTAACCAACTTTAGCCCAAACTATTTACCGACGGTGCTAGGATTTATGGAAAGAGCCGATTATCTATTTGCATTATCAACTAGAATTGACTATGGTAAATGAACAGCTTCTGGAAATTGACGCTCGTGTTACGATTAAAATTTCGAATATAATTTTGGACTCCTTAATTTAAGGTGCACAATTTTAAAATAAGTTTTAAAATATTAAAATATTTTGAAAAGATGCCTAAATAAAATTTTAATATCTGAAAAAAATTATTTTCAATTTATTTCCTGTTGTAATCTAACCTGACCAGTTTAAAATTTGAAAGCACTGTGGCATTTGCGACCGTATTGGTCCTTGTGTAACCTGCTGGGGAAGGAAAGAAATAATTGAAAGATAAGAAAATGTTAAAGGGAAGGACGGAAAAATATGCGGATGGGAATTGGTAGCGGAATATGAGATAAAATTAAAAAGAATTATCTCATTGTAGAAAAAAATAACACTTTAACATTTTATTTAATGATTTTATTTTAAACGCATTAGACAAAATGTAGTTATGTTTTAGTAAACAATAAATATTCTTTAGGCCCTTACTAAAAAGAAATATATTTTGATTACATTTTTAGTTGAAAATAAGATTAGTATTCTATTTTAGGTTTTCGTCTTTGACTGGTTAAACTTCACATTCTTATACGCTTCGGCTTCTTAAAATTCTGGAGAAAAATCTCTTTTAGGCCTGTGGTCTTTTTTCGGGGAAATATCCGTCGATTCATTTTTGTCCACGTTTAAAACCAAGCGTTCTTTTTCATTTACATTTTCACATGCTGAGGTAAAGTTCCTGTGGGGAAGCGGAATTGACAATTCTATAAGAAAAGTTTCACAAAATTACTAATAGACTAATTACCTTAACGTTGAGATAGCCAGGTCCCGTAAAATCTGATTATCTGATTTGCTTAAATCCAATAGATATTTTATCTTATCTGCAAGGTCTCCGTTATTTGCCATTATTAGGGAAATTTCTTATTTAAGGTGAACTAAAAACTTCTGTTTTTATGGAAAACTAAATCACACAACCTTCTGTGACGGACGCGCTAAAACAAGTAACCTACAGCTGCTCGGCGAAAATCTAAACGTTCCGACAGCCATTCTAAGTGTCCATACTCTTTATGTATTTTAGTGAAATATCAGAAACTGAAATATGACTTATATCAGCGATTGAGATTCTAGTAATTTTCTCGAAGTCAGAGAACAAAGCTAATTAAAAAATTCGGGACACTTTACAGACTAAGTGTATACACTTTAAATATTTGTTTATATTTAATTACAATATGAGTAAGTGGTGTTTTTCTTATTTTGGTGATATATTTTCTGGAAACCATATATAATTCATAAAACATAGCTATTTTCATATTTCCAAAACCCTACAGATGGAATCTACATATTTCGTATATGTATTTTACCGAAATATTAGATATAGAAAATTTTCTTATTTCAGGAAATGGTCTTATTTCTATTTTATTGAAATATGAGTAACTTAAATTTTACTTATTTAAGTACATGGTTTAATTTCTATAATAGCACAATATGATCAACTAAAATTTTACCTACTGAAATTTCACTCACTTCTGTCCGTTGTGTTAGTTTCTATCAAGTAATTTAGCGAGATATAAGTAACAAACTTTTTCTTATTTCAGTGAGATAATTAGCTTTATTGTTATTTATATAAGCTCTATAGAACAACTGACCATATCATTTATGCATTTTAGCAAAATACGAGCAACTAATTTTGCACTTATTTCAGGGAACGATTTTCGTATTTATTATGTATTTTAGAGAAATACGAGCAACTAATAATGCACTAATTTCTGTAAACGGTTTCATATCTATTAAGTATTTTACTGAAATAAGACAAAGTTAAAATTAACTTTTTTTCTATAAATCGTCTCGAATTTTTTGATTTGAGAAAAAAAACAGAACCTTATTATTTTTATAATATAAAGAAGATAGTTGTCGAGTGTAAATTAACTTGATTTATTCCCTAAATCGAAAAATGCAATTTTTGATTTTATCTATACATTTTTGTTCGAAATACTTTTCGTAAATTTTTTTTAAACTATTGATATTCTTTAACTTATGGCTGTTCTTGTTCTGATTCTTCCGAGTTACTATCCGCCACTTTGAAACGGTGATTACGATCAGTTTGGTCTGATGCAAATTCAATGAACCTAGGTTAAAAATTGATTAACACTCGGACTACCACGGGCTTTCGATGAGTTGTTTTACGGAAATTAAAAGTGCTACGTAATAAAACAATAGAGAGGTTAAGCATATCGCTCTAGAAGTTTCAACGACAACGTCGAGAGTCACGTAATAATTTTCGACGGTTTTATTTCACGTTTAAACTTCACAGGATCAATATTTTAAAACTTGAAGACAACGCCATATTTTTCACGAGCTTACCTGACACATCGTATAATCATGGTAGTATTTTAATAAAAATATTGAATATTTTAATTATCCAGTTCAATGAATTGTTAGGGAGTTATGGCAAGTTGTTATTTTTCTAGCAGCCTTGAGTATTAAAAAGCGTAAATATTTATTTAAATTGAAGTGAGACTAAGCCTTGTATATTTTAAGTCGAAATCGTTACAAGTATACATTAGCGGATATATCAGATACACGAAACTACGAAAACAAACATTTTGTGTTTAGACGATACTCACAGCCATATGTTAGGCTATTTTACTCCATAGGCGAGCGCAGGGGTAGGGCTGGGTGGGCTGGGGCCCCATCTTAAATATAGTTAAGCGGCGCATGGGGGTAAACTAGAACGCCAAAAATAGAGGTAAGGGGTGCAATAACCGTGTAATAGGAAATTTAGAAAATGCATGGCAGTTTTCGTTGGCTGCTCTCTCTACATTTAGTCTAGTCACCTCGAAAATTACTCAAATGAAGATAAATTCATCAAAACAACAATTAACATTTATATTTTTTATAATTATAGGGGACGTAACAAAATTAGTCGCAAAATGATATGGTTTCCCGATCTGACTTTATAAACTGAATACACCTATGTTTTAGTCCTGTTCAAACGTTTTTTTTTCCTTTCGTCATGTACCCCGGTTTAGTAAAATATGTTTAAATTTTATCGGAAACGTTCTATTTTTCTTTGGTGCTCGAAATTAAAGCAAGCTTAACCGATTTTAACGAATCTTTCTACATGAACGTCTAGATACTCCCGACGTTGTCGTTGAAACTTCTAGAGCGCTCTGCTTAACCTCTCTATTGAAAACCATATTATCCTAACTGCTTATCGTTAAACATAACGAAATATTTACCAGTTCCATATTTTGTTAGGATGTGTATAAATTAGACAAAAATTTTAAAAAAATTACTTCATAGTTAATTCGCCGATTCTAGATAGATACTGGTCCTCGGATTTTTCTTGTTTTAGCAAGAACACAAGCTGATCTTCGAGTTCAATGTTTTTGTCTGATTCTTCTAATTTTAAAATAGCAGCAGCGAAAAATGCCGAGATAGATCTATAAGTTTGAAATCGAATATAAAAAGCGGTTATGAATTATAATAAATTTTACTCAGTGATAAACCCAAATCATTTATACCTTAATACTAGATCTTTCATAAAGAAGGAATTTCCCCTAAAAATTTGTTCCAGTACACCATGTGCGTATTTCCTTACATCCGTTTTCTAAAATGTGACAGGTTATATTTTTGCTATTTATGGTCTCAAATTTCTGTCCTTACTTTATCCTCCAATTGGACGTTTGAATAAACGGCCGTTTTCTCTTTTTTTTTCTCGTGTTCTTCACAGATATTAATTTTTTCATTGTTGTCTTTTACCAGAACATTTTCATTAGAATAATTTTTTGATTCGTTATTATCTTCACGTCTATCAATCTTTGCTAAATTATCTTCGACTTCTACGACTTGATTTATTATTTTCTTACTGATATCTCCTTCGTTCTTTATGAGAAAAAAACTTATTAAGTTACAACTTTTAAAACGACGGGTAATTTTTTAATCATATTCCTTACTGTTCTTAAATTAGAAAACAAATTATGAACGTTATTTGTACCTTTAAGGATATTTTTTGATTTTCCAGGTCCTGGTTTCCTTGTTTCTCGGTTTCATGTGCGTGCATAGAGCAGCCACTTTTTCTGCTAATGCTCTCCCAACGCTCTTTGTCGGCCGACGAGAATAGCAACGATTTCTTAAAATTTATTGATATTGACTATGTTTATTAATTTGTATAATATGTGTTATCATTCTAAATTAAAAAATGTAATATTAATTACTACCTTGTTGATTTTTCGTTTGCGGATGTGCTCCAAATAGCGAGTTTTTAAACTAGAAAAAGTTCTCTCTTGTAAATATCCTTTACGTTGTAAGTAACATTGGATATCTTTCCACAGAAGATCTCCCGTAATGCCTGGGCCTCCCAAAGAACCATGAACTTTTAGAACGGCCTTTTCAATTAGCTGGTCATCTTGGATAGAATATAGTTTTCTCTTGGGGGATTTTGATTTTCTGTTAATACCATAGTGTAAGCCATACACAATTATATAAAAATCGGACTCTTTAGTAAGCGATTATACATTAACTAAGATATTTCATTATTTATCACGAACCTCGCTATGTCGCTTCTCTCTGAGATCGGCCAAATGTTAGTCGCAAACAACATATCTGTCCTCTCCGGAGATATCATTACACTTTTGACGACGGAAGTAACCTGGTCTCTTTCGGGGTGTATTTCTTTTTCTGGAATGTGTTCAGTTTTCATTTCCTCCAAAGTATTCATGGTTTTAGATGGCGTTTTTTTATATACCAACGCACTAGAGCAGGAGTGATAACTTAATATTTAGCTATAGGTTCTAGCGATCAACCCAAGAATAAACGTTGGTATTGGCCGGACGACAGCTCAATTGTGTAACTTCGCTTGTCTCTGCCTAAAACTGAAATGTTTTATCAGAGGTCTAGAAATCACTAAACACAGTGTAAGTCATAACTGAGTGGTGTAAAAAATAGCTCTATTAAACTGCAACAAATTTGGTTAAATTAAATTTAAAAAATAGGAAAAAAAATTTAACTAAGTCTTTAAATAGTTTTAAAATTAAAAAAACAATTATTTTCCAAATCAAACTAGTTTTAGTGTTTATATTTTTTCGATTCTTTGGCCTAAACACTTTCAGTACAAGTAGAACGGATAAACAGGATCGTTTGGAAAATATAAAAATTTGTTTATTTTATTTAAAAATATTTAAAGATTAAAAAACTAGATTGTGTCTTCTTTATAATTTCAAAGATATCTTCGTTCTTTTAGTGGGCAAAAAAGGTAGAGTTAAAATTAAATCTAGGTATATCTTGTTTGTTAAATTACAAATAGATTTGATTTTTTTCGCAATGATATACTTATCTCAAATTAAAAGGAATTATTTTTAAAAGCAAGTTTCTTTTATTTACACAAAGCGAATGTTGTAAGGAAATATGAAGCTATATACGAAATGGCAAGTTCATAAACAAAATACATTTTTATATGTCTAATCGAGCGAATCTGATAAATAGTTAACTGAAAAGTATTTTTAATTAGTCTAATAGTAAAAAACCCGTTTAAATATGTATGGGAATTTCAGTTATATAAGGTGATACATTTCAGTAAATGCATCGTACTCTAAAACTACAAACGTAACAATGCATTCTGATACCAAGACAAAAGAATTTTCGAAGTTAAAAAATAAAAACAAAAAATTAAATTTTTGCATTAATTTCCCAAAAAGAGCCGTCGTGTACGTTTTAGGAAACTGTTATAAAGACACGCTGTGTGCTTCCCTTGCAGTTTAAATTTTAAAAATTTATTTTTTAAGTATTAAGTTTTTCTGAATTATTTTACTCATTTCAAGAATAAAACTTAACCCTTAAATATCAGTATATAAAAGCATTGAAAAATCATCTTGAAAAAGAAACTGACTTGGATTTTTTTAATGTAATCTATCGAAATAGGCGAAGAAGTACGTCTGAGTCCAACAACCCCAAAGTATAAAATAACTACTTTTTTAGTAATTCTAATTCTCTAAAGAAAAAGACGACATCCTTTTAAATCATAATTGAAATAAATTGTCTAATTACGGTCCTCAGACTGCCCCTTAAAGAATTTGAGAAAAAAGCAATTCTTTAAACTTAGCTAGCCAAAATTATCTGAGGCTTGAATACTTTCACCTTTTCTATCCATACTTAAAATAGAGTAATCAAAAATTGCCTAAATAATCTGGTATAATTTAACCATTTCCAATCTAGGCTAATTTAACTAATCCTAATCTAGACGTATTTCACTAATTTTATCTAGACGTATTTCACTAAAACTAATCTAGACTTATTTCACTATTAGTAATAACCTAACTATACCTCATACAAATAAATCTAATAAACACAACTTCAATTAAAGCTAATTTTACTAATAAAATATTACCTTTTAATTTCAAATACTTCTGTTATTTGAAATGTGGTATAGTGTAGTAGACTTACAAGGAGAGTACCCGAGGTGTTTATTGCCGATTTAGTTCAAAGTCGGCCGTAATGTAGACCTATATGAGATATGAAATTTCCCAAAAGGAGACGTTGCACTACCCATTCGATTTGCCATGGCAACCGAAAATGTTTTTGACCACTTACAACCAAAATAAGATTTTTTCCTAATTTGACCCAAAATTTGTTACAAATTTACCCTAAAAATGTTTCAATTTACCCAAACTTGATGAAATTTACCTAAATGTGGTCCAAATTACACATTTCGTGATTTTCAAAAATTTTCAAAATTTTCGTTAGTGCACTTAAAAGCAAAGGACCGTGTACTATATGAAACGAACATTTTCCTGTAAAATTGAGTTGTTTCTACTAAAGGGAAGCAAGGTTCAAGTGTGTGGTATTTAGTTCTTCCGATTTTTCTCTGAACTCTGAATTTGGTCAGTATGTTATAACTACAAAGAAATATTTTATGAGTATTTTAACCTATTTAAATAGGCTAGATGCTTTAACCCTAAAAACATTGGATTTAAATTTTTTTATATATAAGTGTAATTGCCTTGAATAATGTTCCCATAAAAGTCCGCGACTTTTTGAATCTGGAAGACTAGATTAATTTTGTGAACCAAATTATTTAAAATAGATCAAAGCCAGTTCTTCAGAAGCCTAAAAATTGACGAAGTTGTCGATGAAAAATATGTATCATTATTTTATTGCCTATATCAAATGCATAAAAATTAGAAACATTCAAGAGCCAAAGGGTAGGCTATTTTTATAAATTATTATTTGGGATCTTGTAGTAGTTTGTCTACATATGTCTTACGAAATAAAATTAACTCGTTTAGCCAATCAACGTAAAAATACAAATATTGTATAAAAGTAACTAAATGCATAATTTGTTTCTAGTTAGGAACCTGGGTATTTTGGATTTTAAAGCAAAACAGCCAGCGGCCTAGTTTTAATTATTAAACTGTAATTAAAGTAAAATTTATTTATCTTTAATTTATAATATTTTCAACAACCTAGTAGCCCAGTTCATGCTTCGTAGCTCACGTCCTTAATTTTTTTGTTTTCCCTTTACACCAAGACATTCGAAAGGCAGAAAAAAATGTTTTTTACTTATGCTTTATATTCTACAGCCTGGCTTTTATTATTAATTTTTAATATTTTTTAAATATTGGTTTACATTGTTCTATTAGCTATTATAAAGTTTATTGACTACATGGAACCGGAAAATTAGAAGACCCAGCTTTATAAAGGGGTTTATAATTTTTATTTGTTAGAAATTCTGTTTAAAGCAATATACCCAGAGACCTTGAATAAATTAACCAAATTTAAAACTTGATGTATATACACTTAGGAAAAATATATTTTAAAGGAACTTAATCAAGTAGCAAAAAAATAAAAAATACCTTAGTTCACGTATGTAGAACTACCTTTAGGGCATTAAAATTTGAGAAATGTAATACGTTATTACGAACCACCTGCGGCAAAATATAATTTTACTCCGCTATCTGTAAATTAGTGATAAAACTGTGAGAACTTAAAGGAATTGAAATATAACATATTTATTTAATTCACTTTTGAAATCAAGAACAGCTGATGTAATTATAGTTAAGTGCTATATTGAAATATATTTCTTATACATTTTAAAATTATATTATCTTTTCACAAACTTAAAATTCTCCATCTAAATTTGTATTTCGGTTGGCCACAATGTTAAAAGTATAACAATTGTTCCGCATCTCATCGCTGTTTTCATACTTTACATAGAATCTCTTTACAATATGCTCTACACGAACACGTGGCACGGGAAATTTTGCATATTCCAATACCGCTGAGATAGATTTTACCGGTACTAAATGCAAATATCCAAAGCGAGCTATTTCTTCCAATCTCATTGTTATTTTAAAATTGTTTACAGTTGTTACAGAGCAAAACAGAAGTCTATAGATGTTCAACGGTAACTTCTCTTCAGGCGCTGTCAGAATGAAGAATAGTTGCAAGTCAAAATGTGGGACCGGCATTGTAATAACAATCCACTTCGTTGACCCTTCTCTGAGAAAGTGTCACTAAGTTATTTTTGAACAAAATTGTACTCCAAAAAAATAAGAATCTTTTAAACGCCTCGCGTAGAGAAGCAAAATCAAAACTACTTCAACCTTATCTCAACGTCGTTAAGTACTTAGTCTCAATTCCAAAACAATCCCCCTATCAAAGATATTAGAGTAAAATATTATAATCTTTTCGTGTTTTTAAAGTCGTCAAATTAATACCTTTTTGTAGCTGGGTTCTAGATTAATAGCCAAAAGATGTGTTGATATTTCCTATAAGCCTTTCAAACAGAAATCATGTGATGCCTAAGCGTTTACATTTTACAGGATTGAAGCTTTTGCCGGAGTGCTGCGGGTGAAACACTTGTAAAGGAGTTGGTAGAGCTGTAGAATGGGTTTAGAATCGGTGATCGGGGTGTAGCCGATTGCGAAACCTTTCTGCATACGCGCGAGCCGCAAACCTTGGCTTTTTTACGAACTTACATTTAGTTATATAATTAACGGTTAACTAATATTGTTAAGCTTAAACTTACGCACCTGCTTGGTTTCCGCGATAGCAGACGACGATTGAAAATCAAAAGTGCAAATAAACAGCGAGTAAACATCCAGCAAGAATTATTAGTTACTTATATATTTGTTTAACGTAGCTTTCTCCTGTTAATTTTCCATCTATTAACACTAGGTACACAACAATTTACCACCGATAATGCAAATAAAGACCGGGTAAACATTCCACTAGAATGTTACTTACTTCATGGTTTGTTTTTCTAGATTAATTTTTTCTAGGTCTTTCTAAGTAATTTCGATTTTTAATCGTCATCTATCCAATTTTTCTACACGAAACTACAGGGTGGAACCCTCAACCGTGGACCAGCCTCGGTCCTTTTTTGATATAAAGCGATTCTATATTTCATAAATTTTTAAATATTATTTAGTGACTTGTTGTATAACAGGCCAAAAGCTTACAAGTATAAATCTACTTGTTTGGTAATATTGCTATTTAAACATTTTCTGTTAACCTTACAGAGTCCTCATTTCAATATATTAATATAATAGTAGCTTACTCGTGAGTTCTGTATAACTTATTGGGCTTGCGCATACGTAATTAAAATCTTTTCTTCGCCCTAATTTTATCCTACTTTTTCTTAACTATAATTACTAATAGTATTAATCATTTTATCAAATACGTATTTTCGGATTAAGGACATAAAGGTAATTTTTTTTCCAAAAATCAAAAATTTTATAGACTATTAAATTGTTTGAAAGTGCGTATTTCTAAAAAAAACTGTCTAACTTTTATTATAAAACTTATTAAATGTTATGACCTTTATTTTCAAAAATACTTTAGTTTAAATTTTTACAACGATCTTAAACAAGGTTTTAATTACAGAATACCTAGAGAAATTAAGTGTTTTGTACGTCGTTGTTGGAGACGGATGAACTTTCGCTGAAGCTATCCTCGTCTAATTGAGCGACTTGGTCCGCAGCAAACTCTAAAAATCTAAAAACGAATATGTCAATAAAAATAGGGCCAAATCGGAAAATGGACCTTACTTATAAGTCAAGTTTCCAATTTCTAAAAGATCAGAATTTTGGGATTCTCTTAACTGTAAAAGGAAGGTGATTTTATTCTTCTCCGAAATTTTTTCAATATTATCGCCGACAGTCATTTTAGCCGCTGAAAAATATATCGCAACGGATCTAATGGATATTGGTATAAGAGAAGAAAAGTAAGTTTTGATTCATATTTTGGAAAAAGAGGAAATAAAATACCTTAAAACTAGATTTTTAATGAAAATTGCGGAGTCCGACTTGGCGTTTGAAATTTGGTCAAATAAACTTTCATCGTAATTTTGTAGGTCCGATTCCTTAAAAAAATTAATAATAAATAATTTATTTATTGTCTGAGTAATTTTTGACTTACATTTTTAACTTCAGGTTTTATCGAAGATTCTATTATGGTTTCTTTTTCGATTAATTTAATATCTAGATCTTCACTGATTTGTGGAATTATTTTTTTATCTTCTGGCTTCGAATGAATTTTTTTTTCCGTGTCCCTAGTATTTTCTAAAACAATAGTCTTATCCTCGGTCATCTTATTATTAGCGATGTCTTTTTTGTCAGTAACCAAAACTTTTGGGAACAACTTTTTGTGAATTTCCTGGCCATCAATTTCTTCCTTGTCCTTTTTATTGAAGCCTGATAGTGCTTTATCAGAACATTTTTTTTCGTACTTTATTTCATCAAAGGAATGTTTCTTTAAAAAATTTGAGAAATAAAATAATAAAATCCAACTTTTAAATACTTTTAGTTTGGGCAGTTTTTCCAAAATATTTATTACTTACAATATCTATTTCTTTTTCCCGCGAAAAGGTTTGGAGTTTCATAGATCCTTCGCCCTAAAGTAAAACCAATGTATTATTAAAAAAAATTAAAGTATACATTTTTACCTTTAGGATATGCTGTTTACGAATGTGTTCCAAATAGCGATTTTTCAAACCACTAGTACTTCTTTCTTTAAATTCGCCTCTAGCTTGTAAATATTGATATACGTCTCTCCAGAGCGCGTCTCCCGTTATGCCAGGTCCGTTTAAAGAACCATGAATTTTTAAAACAGATTCCATGATTAACTGATCATCTTTAGCGGAATATAACTTTCTTTTGATACCAGAGTAAGTACTTATGAAAAAGAATAAACTATATTTAAGATAAAAACTCTAAAAAAGGTCAGATATAATAATTTTTTGGCTCACTTTTGTTTTTCATACTTCGCCAACTGCTTCTCGGAAGTCGGCGACTCTACCGAGGTGTCGGTTTTTATTATCTTGCTTGGAATTTGGTCGGTCGAGTCTTTAACTTCGGAATAGTTCCGATTAAGCGGCAAATATTTAGAAATTAATTCATCGAAGTTACCCGCGCTACGACGTGGAGTTTTTGGTAAAGCAAAAGGATTAACACACTGTTTTTCACTCATAACTTATTTCTGATTTAAAACAATAGTGTTGAGGTTGCCCAAAAGAGTTACTTAATTAAGCAATGGATTTAGTTTCTCCTTTATTCGTTTCAGGAAACGGATCCAGAATCTTTCTGGTCACCGGCAAACACCGTTATGACATCCCGTACAGAAGTACAACTCTTTATACCTAGAAACAAAGTTGTTTTGATATTCTTTGAAGCCCTGCAAAGTTTCAAAATCTATTATGTATTTCAGTAAAGTGTGAGATACTATAATTTCGGTTATTTTCTGGGGATTATTTTCTGGCAATTGCGCAAAAGTCTATGAAAAAAATCGTGTCCATATCCATTATGTATTTCAGTGAAATATTAGTAAGCTTAGCTTAAATTTTCCTTCAATTAGTGAGTTTTGTGCTATCTAGCAATCTTGTCAAAGCCTAGGAACATCGCTATTTTAATAATTTCCCAGGCCCTACACGCGAAGTGTCCGTATTCATTTTGCCTGTCAGGTAATAATGAGTAACTTAAACTTTCCTCCAATCAGTCAGTGGAGAGAGAAAAAGTTTCTCAACGGAAAAGAGTTTTTAATACATGTTGGGAAATGACATTTTATTTTAGCACGTAGCCATTTCATCGAGAAACACGTGGCCGTTGGCTGTAAATAATTTAGAGCCGAGTAAATCCCTCGATAAATAGTGCCGACAACGGATATTTAAGGTTTTAGAAATTGCGTTTTGCCGGGAAGGAACAATACGAGTAAATCGTGTTTAAGATATGTCGTTGGCCTTTTCCTCTGGAGAAATTTGACCCAGACTCGGATCGATAGTCATTGCCGTGCAAGGAATATAGCCTTTTTTCGATTAAAATTGCAAACATTTGCGTCGAAAGTGTGCCGAAATTTTTTATTTACTTTTGATACCACGTGATCTAAACCGTCACCCTTCGAAACATCTATCTCCGAAATTTTATAAAAATTTATCTTTTCATTTTGTAATATCTTCATTAAAAATTGATTTATATACGATTTCGCAAGCCAATTATTGTGGCATTAATTATGTCCACTCGAGTTAATAAACAGACTAAAAAACTAAACTAGCGCCATCTATAGCTTTAAAATTCTTATTTCCGTCTAATTTTTTAATCGTAGCGAGCCGAGATTTTATCATGGTTGCCAGAAAATAATTTTATATTTTACGAAGCCCTCGTAACTATCTGCATATATCCACTTTATATTTTAGTCAAATATAAGTGACTCAAATTTCAGTTATACCATATTGGGTCAAAAAGAAACTTCCCGTTATTTCGTCCAAACAGCAAAATGTGTTCTTATTGTGTCCCACTGCATCTTTTTTTTCGAACAAAATGAAATCGAAGATATTCAGTGACAGTCGACTGTTTTAGTTTTAGTACAAGGTACATTATCCGTGAAGCGTAAAATTATCCTTTAAAAGGTACGTTGTTTAAAATAAACAAGTAGGCCTTGTGCCTACAAAAAATATATAATCTAATAAGTAGGATTGACGCCACTTAAACGTGAATTTTAATTGTTACGTAAAATTAAGATGGAGTTTCCAGTAATTGACAATGGTATTAATGTATTTGAGCGAAATATCAGTAACTGAAATTTCAGTTATTTAGTATCTGGGCGCCGTGTTAAAATATCGAAACTAAGCTATTTTGATATTCCATAAATCCCCAACTAATTAAGTAATTTGTTTTTGCACGTAGCCCTTTCACCGAGAGACAGGTGGCCGGTGGCCGCGTGATTCCAGGTGCCTCCGATTCGGAGCTGTTAAAACCGAGGCTTAACTAAATAATTCTTAATTCAAGGGGAATTTATAAGAAATAAACTAAACCACAGAGGGTAGGCGCTCGAAATTTCTACGGGGCCTAGCCTCCCAGCTAGGGATAATTAAGGGACGGTTAGATCCTCGATAAACAGTGCCGTAGATCAGATATTTAAGGTTTCAGAAATCACGTTTTGCCGGGAAGGAACAATAGGAGTAAATCGTGTTTAAGATATGTCGTTGGCCTATTCCTTTGGAGAAATTTGATTCAGACTCGGATCAATAGTCATTGCCGTTGAAGGAATATAGCCTTTTTTCGATTAAAATTGCAAACATTTGCGTCGAAAGTGTGCCGAAATTTTTTATTTACTTTTGATACCACGTGATCTAAACCGTCACCCTTCTTAACATCTATCTCCGAAATTTTATTAAAATTTATCTTTTCGTTTTGTAATATCTTCATTAAAAATTGATTTATATACGATTTCGCAAGCCAATTATTGTGGCATTAATTATGTCCACTCGAGTTAATAAACAGACTAAAAAACTAAACTAGCGCCATCTATAGCTTTAAAATTCTTATTTCCGTCTAATTTTTTAATCATAGCGAGCCGAGATTTTATCATGGTTGCCAGAAAATAATTTTATATTTTACGAAGCCCTCGTAACTATCTGCATATATCCACTTTATATTTTAGTCAAATATAAGTGACTCAAATTTCAGTTATACCATATTGGGTCAAAAAGGAACTGTTCCCGTAATTTCGTCTAAAATTGCGAATATTTTAGGAGATTAGATTCTCGAAACCGTGTTGAAGTCTCGAAACATAGTTATTTGATATTTCTGGAAGGCCTTAAAACAAAGTGTCCATGTCCCAAATCCATTTCAGTGAAATATGAGTATCTGAAATTTTGCTTAAATCAGAGAGGGGAGTTATATCTGGCAATCCTGTCAAAGTCTTGAAACATAGCTATTTGAAATTTTTTCTAAGCCCTACCGGGAAGTGTCCATATCGTTTATACATTTCAGTGAAATATGAGTATCTGAAGTTTTCCTTAAATCAGTCAGGAGAGTAAAATCTGGCAACCATGACAAAGTTGAGGAACATAGCTATTTCAAATTTTTCCTAAGCCGTACCCGCGAAGTGTCCATATCGTTTATACATTTCAGTGAAATATGAGTATCTGAAGTTTTGCTTAAATCAGAGAGGGGAGTTATATCTGGCAATCCTGTCAAAGTCTTGAAACATAGCTATTTCGAATTTTTCCTAAGCCATACCCGCGAAGTGTCCATATCGTTTATACATTTCAGTGAAATATGAGTATCTGAAATTTTGCTTAAATCAGAGGGGAGTTATATCTGGCAATCCTGTCAAAGTCTTGAAACATAGCTATTTCGAATTTTTCCTAAGCCGTACTCGCGAAGTGTCCATATCGTTTATACATTTCAGTGAAATATGAGTATCTGAAGTTTTCCTTAAATCAGTCAGGAGAGTAAAATCTGGCAATCCGGTCAAAGTTGAGGAACATAGCTATTTCGAATTTTTCCTAAGCCGTACCCGCGAAGTGTCCATATCGTTTATACATTTCAGTGAAATATGAGTATCTGAAATTTTGCTTCAATCAGTCAGGGGAGTAATATCTGGTCAAAAAGCAACTGTTCCCGTAATTTTGTCTAAACAATAAAACGACTTCTTATTGAGTTCCGCTGCATCTCTTTTAGCGAACAAAATGTAAACAAAGGGATTGAGGGAATGTTATAGTTTTAGTTTCGTTTTGAGGTTGTTGACCCGTAAAGCTTAAAATTCTTCTTTGAAAGGTTTGTTGTATTAGATATTGTTTAACAATTAAGTGCATTTATGATTATTTAAACATTGTTTGTTAGACCTATAAAAAAATTTGTACCGAAGTACATCTATTTCATAGTGATTTAATAAGAAATAAACTAAACCACTAGCGGTCAACGCTAGAAATTCCTACGGGGTGGAACCTCCAAGCTGGGGATAATTTCTAGCCGGATAGAACCTTGATCCATATTGCCGTACACCGATTATTTAAGGTTTTAGATATCAAGTTTTGCCGGAAAGGGACGATCGGATTTAATCGAGTTTTAGATATTTTGTAGGCCTACGTCTCGCGAGAAATTAGACCCATACTCGTTTTGATCAACTCGGTCGTTTTTGAGATATAGCCATTTTTCGATTTAAATTGCAAACATTTGTGTCGGAAGTGTGCCGAACATTTTTAGGCTTAACTAAATAATTCTTAATTTAAGGAGAATTTGTAAGAAATAAACTAAACCACTGAAGGTAGGCGCTCGAAATTTCTACGGGGCCTAGCCTCCCAGCTAGGGATAATTTAGGGACTCGATAAACAGTGCCGTACACTGGATATTTTAGGTTTTAGAAATCGCGTTTTGCCGGGAAGGAACAATAGGTTTAAATCGTGTTTAAGATATGTCGTTGGCCTTTTTCTCTGGAGAAATTTGACCCAGACTCGGATCGATAGTCATTGCCGTTCAAGGAATATAGCTTTTTTTCAATTAAAATTGCAAACATTTGCGTCGAAAGTGTGCCGAAATTTTCATTTTTTATTTTTGATACCACTTGATCTAAACCGTCACCCTTCTAAACATCTATCTCCGAAATTTTATTAAAATTTCTCTTTTCGTTTTGTAATATCTTCATTACAAATTGATTTATATACGATCTCGCAAGCCAATTATTGTGGCATATATTATGTCCTCTTGAGTTAATAAACAGACTAAAAAACTAAACTAGCGCCATCTATAGCTTTAAGTTTCTTATTTCCGTCTAATTTTTTAATCGTAGCGAGCCGAGATTTTATCAGGGTTGCCAGAAAATATTTTTATATTTTACGAAGCCCTCGTTACTATCTGCCCATATCCACTATATATTTTAGTCAAATATAAGTGACTGAAATTTCAGTCATTTCATATTGGGTCAAAAAGGAACTGTTCCCGTAATTTCGTCTAAACAGCAAAATGTGTTCTCATTGAGTTCCGCTGCATCTTTTTTAACGAACAAAATGAAAACAAAGATATTCAGTGACAGTCGACTGTTTTAGTTTTAGTACGAGGTACATTATCCGTGAAGCGTAAAATTATCCTTTAAAAGGTAAGTTGTTTAAAATAAGGTTGAATATTTTTTTTGAATTTATGGTTGTTTGAATATGGTAGTCCACAGTTGTTAGCCCTATATTCTTTAATGAAACAAATTTTTATAATTCTTTATATAAAAGTAATCGCTGTTATTTAGCGGGAGTTATTTCTAAAATCCACTTGTCCTACGGCGAAGTAGGCTTTGGCCTACAAAAAAGATATAAGGTAGGATTGGCGCCACTTAAAGGTGAATCTTTATTATCGAATTTTAATTGTTACGTAAAACTAAGATGAAGTTTCCGTTAATTGACAATGGCATTAATATATCTAATGTATTTGACCGAATAATCAGTAACTGAAATTTCAGTTATTTAGTATCTTAACGCCGTGTTAAAATATCGGAACTAAGCTATTTTGATATTCCATAAAGTCAAACTAATTAAGTGTCTATTTTGTTTAAATATTTTAATCAAATATAAGCGATTCAAATTTCAGTTATTTCGGTTAGAAGAGGCCCTATGGCGGAGTGGTTAGCCTTCAGGGCTTAAAAAAACGTGTGACAATAGATCTTTCTACAATATAATACAAACAAATATATCTATAAAAGCGTTATTTCTTAGCGCGCGCGCTTTATAATATTTAATATCGAGTGTCTCGCGAATTATCGCACGAGCTCCCTGAAAAAGAAAAATGTGCCCGCGCTCTCTAACTTTAACAGTAAGATGAATCTAACGGAATCACGTGACCTCTCGTATTTTATATAAAGATCTATTGGGACAAGTTGTCCGTAAAGGTCGCCTACTAACGCGGCGTCATTTCGTATGTTTGGAGATAAATAGATGTGCTGTTATTTTACCAAGCCTTACTAATAAAGGGTCCATATCCATAATTTATTTTAGTCAAATATGATTGAATAAATTTCGCTTATTTCAGAGATTATATTGAGAAATATGAATTCAATCACTGAATTTGTTAAACTTGTGCACGAAACATGCCGGTTTATTTTTAATTTTAATATCGTGGTAGTTTTAGAGCTTTATCAGTTTATTTAAAGTAAATTTATGTTACTTACGGACATTTCGTTTATTAGTGTATTATTCTATTGTAGAACTTGTTTTTAAAGATAAATTTCGTTTTCTCTAGCTTACCCTAACAAGGATTTTTCTAATTGATTAATTTGTCAGATTGGGCCTAAAAATTTAATATTGTGTTTTTTTTAGGTTTCATTTTTAAAACATTTTGTGAAAAAAAGAGATTGCAGCTACTGGTAAGAATAACAAAATATTTTTATTTCCGTTGTACACTTGCGTATTCGAATTTCTATGATTTATAAGGTATTTTCACTAAGTTACTTTTAGTTCAATTTAACCGATAAATGTGGAGTTAATGAAATGTTAAAAATTGACCTTTGAAAATTAAGAGCATGTTATTAGTATGTTATTACCCAAACTTGATTTTTTAATTACATTTTTAAAAGGTTATGGATGAGTACCTGACGAAACGTTATATAGACGCGGAGTTAAACACGGAATGGGCCAAAAAACCCAAAGGAGTTTTTACCAAACTCTACGAAATTTCTCATTTAGTGGATGAAATAATAAAACATATAGCACTTTTTCCAAAAGAAAAAGTTAAATATTTATTTTTAAACGTAGAAGAAGTTAAAAACACATTGAATGACAAACAATTACGTAAGTACACATGGTACGACATAATAACAAACGCCTTTATGGCCAACTTAACCGATTGTCCAAAAACCGAGTAAGTTAATAAGGTATATATTCTAATTACTTCGAAACTAAACAATTAAAAAAATTAAAACTTGTGTAGAAAAGAAAAAAAATTTACACAAATAAAAATAATCGCCACCAATATGTCTAACGGATTCGGAGAAAATAAAAGTAATAAGGTTGACACGCCAAAGATAGTTATTTCAATTTCATGTTTGATTTTCAAGTTGATGGGTAAGTTATTAATAAATTAATAAATGTATATATGCTTTAATGTATAAGGTATGAACGTAAATAGGTTTAAATATAAGGGCTTAAAGGTCAACCATGACTTAGCCCCACACCTAATATAAAATCACTTTAAGAAATTTAATAAAAATTGAACTTGAACTTGAAAGGTAAAAAGGTTTAAATGAACATAAGAAAGACAAAGACGCGCACTCCCATATTTATATACTTATAAAATCAAATTTATATGGCGGGATGGCCATATATATATGATAATATATGTATGATTATAGAATGCTAACCACTCCGTTGTCCCGCCTTTAAGGTATATATATAAATATGATTTTTAAAATATATTTAAATATGCCGCTTTAACTATCAAAAATTTACAAGTTAAAGGCCCCTTATTTAATGTACAGGATCACGCTGTCATTACCGTTGTCGTAAACGGTTTCACTATATAAATAACTATTATTTATTAATGCAAAATAATCGATTAGACCTATTTTTTCTCTACTAACGCCTGTAGAAGTGTTCAGCACGCAATGCACGGGTGTCCAGGGTGAAGTTTTTCGCGAAGGTTTTAGCAACAGTAAATAGCCATTTATAGGGCACGTTTACTGGTCCTAGTTTCTTTTGTATTCGGCAATAATCAGTACAGTAGACTAGTGCAAGTAACCCTGCCCTATATTATCTTACATAGGGCACGGTAGCTTTTAGTAGTTTCTACTTTAATAGGCAAAAATCCGAGGTAAAGCGAGAATAGCGAGAGAGTACATCATGGAATTTTCATCATGGGAAATTTCAGTGATACCCTTCGTGGGGCACATAAAGACGTAACCAACACAACTGGAAGGAGAGTCCGTCGCTTCAATCATCGCTTCCCGTTAATAAGGGTGGTCTCGGAATCCGCCATTCTTCCAAACTGGCTCTTACGGTTTTTATCTCATCAGTTCCTATCGTGGCTAGCCTGGTAGGCGATATCATACCCGACTACATATCCGGTATTTATCGAAGCCTCACATGGATAGGAACCGCGTACGGAAGCGCCCCTACCGTCCCCAGATCATTGATAATATCAGCACACGTGCAAGGCCCCGATCATCGACAAATCTTTATCGCTTTTGTCAGTAAATGCTACCAGTGATCGCGAAAAAGCCTGGCTTATTTCGATAACTACCAAAGAGTCTAGTGCGTGGTTGCACGCACTTGCGTTGCCGTCCTAGGGCACCCATTTAGAATACGACTCTTTTCGCATTGCCATCGGCTTTCGGTCATTAGCCCGCATTTGTGCCTCGCACATTTTCAACTGCGGAATCCTGGTTGGTTCCTGGGGCGCCCACGCTCTGAGCGGCAAGAAAAGCTCCGGCCACCTCTCCCGGAACGGTGCCGTCAACGACATCCTTAGACGCGCCCTAGTATCCGCTGGTGTACTGTCCGTTCTTTAGCCACCTGGGTTAACCCGCGATGATAGTGGTAAATGCAGGGACGGAATGTCTCTTCGTACCACGGTCCAGCGGAAAATCGTTGGTGTGGGCTTTACACTGGCAGCTACCCCCTAGCTGCTTCTTGTTGGTCGTCATCTTCCTCAGCCCCTCTCTGGGCCGCCACTCAGGCAGAAAGGAAGAAGAGCGACAATCAGTCCGGTTTAGAGAATCGATAGGTTTTTACCGCAGTGGTTATCGAGGCCGAAGGATTAGGAAAGCAACGGGAGAACCGCGTTTGCCAGAATATCTCACCCATGCATCACGATCGCGGTCCAGCGGGGGAAAGCGGCTTCGGTGCTCAACACTTTTACTCCAGGTTCTTTAGAGGAATGCTTATTCACGTTGTAAATATTGGTATATTATCACTGTAAATAATTTAATAGTATTATTGTAAATAATCGTATATTATCATTGTAAATAATTGTATATTATCATGGTAATTAATTGTATATTGTCATGGTGAATAATTGTATGTTATCATGGTTAATAACTGTATATTATAATTAAAATATTATAAATGTTTAAAAAAATGAAGTTCCCAAAAAAGTATTATTTATTTTGATTGATGTATTATGTTTTTTGTAATATATATTTTGTAGTATATATGTATATATATATATATATATATATATATATATTGTTTAGTTGGAAAACATGGCACTGAGTTTGCGAAAGAGAATATACCAAAATATATTATTGAACAATTTGAAAAACGTTGCGACGCAACCCCAGTTTGGAAAAAGCCTTTGTGCTTACCAGGTGGTGTTGCCAAAGTATTTCCGTACTGCGGAGACGAAGATGACCTCCAGCCACAATTTTTACTTGAAGGTTAACTTTGACGGACTTACCGATATAACGTCTTTTTAATTTATTCTTTTTATGAAATAACGTAGGCGACCCTCAAGATATGTTATCAGAGGCCCCAGAAACTGATAATATCGAAAATATTTTTTCTTCAGACGGGCAACGTCTTGCCAAAATGAAAAATGAAAGAAAAGTAAAAAAAAACAAATAAATGTAACTAAATCTGAAAGCTTTAAAACTTTTTTTTATTTTTAGATGATTTTAGATCAAATTCAAAAACTTAATCTTCAATTTGAAAAATTTAACTCAAAATTACTACATTTAAACTCCGAAATAGAAAAATTAGAGCAAATAATTATAAAAAAAGAAGAAGAAACAGAAATCGGAGAAAATTTTAGAAAACTGTATAAAGGAGATATAAAAAAAAATTACACTCTTATCGTAAAATCCATTGAAAAATTTAAAGAATTAGTTGGAGGCGACAGCGTGGAAGAAACGCTTAGCGAGGTGAACAATCGCTTGAAAAGTTTGAAAGGTATTAAATAAATAAAATAATGAATAGCGTACATAATTAATATTGTCAATTGTAAATTGATATTTATAAAGCATGAAGTTCAAGTATAAAAAAAGTTTAAATCAATCGATTTCCTTTTAAACCAAAAGGAGCTAAAAACGGTTTTAAGATTATTAATGAATTATCTTTATTTAAATAATTTACATTTATGTAATAAACTTCGGGAACCTTCACATTGAACAAATTGATGGTGGTGATTCCATTGACTCCTTTTGCTGCGAGGCGAAAGCGTTTTGCACACCGCCACTCCACCATACCCTTACGGGCGTCGTAAGTGCTTTCTCCCCGAGAATTGACTGGGCCTAAGATAAAAAATAAACGTTTAATTTGAATATGTATTTCGAGTAATAGATCTTACTATTGTTATCTGTTTGGCTTGATTGCTGTTCTATATTTGTAAAACTTTTTGAAGAGACCGCTTAAATGTTTTAGATAAAGGCCAACTACTTAAATTTCCGGTTTACTCTAATTTCAACTGGAAGTTGGCTGACTTTATAGCACAAGAGCGTTGCAGCCAGCCTACCGGCACTTAAAAATGAGGAAACCAAAAATTCATTTAGTCGGCCTTTAAATGCAACGTTTAAGCTAGTTTTTCAAAAGTTTACCAAATCTTGTATAGAAATCAAGCTAAACAGAAAACGGTAGTAAAATCTGTTACTCGAAATCGCCTCGCCACCCAAAATAGTCAGATTCGATCCCCGCTAGTGGTACTGAGTAAATATCCGGAACCACTCCTCCGTAAAGTTTTCGAGGTCTCTTTTAATTGGTTTAAAAGGTTTTTCCCGATGATTTACGATTTCAACTTTCAATATTAACTTGCTGGGGTGAAATGTATTAGTAACTGAAGGGAGCAGACGGTTAGTTCGCGCGGCACGAAAGGATTGCCATCACCCTCCTACGCAATATAACCCGGCCATCGGTTAAAAGACCTTACAATTCGCAAGTTGGCTTAGGCTTGTAGTGGTGACTTTGGTATTAGCCTAGCAATTAATAATTATTCAAAGAAACGCAATTGAATTATTAACGAAGTATTGCTTTTGCGAAGATGGAACTAAATTAAAGAAAAATTAGTAAAATAAAATTTCAAAATAAAGGTTTTAGTTTAATCAGTTTTTCTATCTAGACGAGCCTCTAAATAGTGCAAAAAATATTAAACAAATTTAAAATATCCTACTGTAAATAATAGAAAATACTAACTTAGTAACAGAAAACACACAACCACTAATTTCCAGTTCTGTTTCATGTTATAGACAAAAATATTTAAAAAAATATTCTATCCTAAATCAAAACCTTTGTGTTTAGGACTCGGATATTATAGGAAATTGAGAACAATTCGAGTTAATAAATAATTTATTTTGTTTTAAAATATATAGACTTAAAAACAGTCGGAAACGATAACCTAAATGGAAAAGGTATTAAGCTATACTGTGCAAAAACTGTTTTGTAACAAAATAACAATTCATTTTAATGGTATTTTAAATTAGAACAAGTCAACAGGATGACAGAACAGAACGCTTCCAACATTGTTGACACCAGTAAGTATACATATTAATTTTGCAGTAATAATAACAGTACTAATAACGAAGAAATTTAAAGAACTATTAAATTTTTTATTTAGACCAATTTTTAACAAACCCTTCATTTGTCATCCTAGAAGGTAAAAAAGTTTTTTTTTACGAAATGTTGTTTTAATAAAGTTATTAAAACTTATAATTTAGAGGTAGACGACAATCAGCATTCTACAAATTTTAATAGTTCATATGACCCAAGTACGTAGAAATGAAATATATAGTGCTCAAATAGTTTACTCTTTGCATTAATGAAACGGCAATTTGAAATTAAAAACTAATTTTACGATTCTTACCATAAAAACCTAAAGGATAGATATTACATTTTAGAAACGCCTACAAGCAGCAAACTTGTAGGAATTGGAGAAAAGTAGGGTTTAACGAATTTGTTTTTAATTATCTAGACTTGCCAACCGTAGCCCCCGAAAACCAAGAAAAAGGTATTAGCCTCTATTGTGCAGACTTATTTGTAACCAAATAACGGTTTCTTTAATTTATTTTAACCATAGGTGAAGCAAACCAACAATTTGAAAATAAGACTTTTAACGCTAGTAAGTGTAATTTAAAATTTTGTGAAATACGGTATTAATAAAAAAAATAACTTCAAAATTGAACACCAATATCTAAATTAAAAAATTATTTATTTTCTATTTAGACCATTTTACGTCCAACCCAGAAGATATTACCGAAGGTAAAAAAAAGATTTTCGCGAATTTTTTTTAATAACGTTTTTAAAACTATTATTTATTTTCAGATGACATTCAACTACCATTACTCGATGAGAGTTCATTTGACCCAAGTACGTAGAAATAAAATAACTACCGCCTAAATAGCGTAATCATCGAACTAAAGAAACGGCAATTTTAAACTAAGAAATTTCGATTTGAACAGTGGAAATCAAAAAAGAGAAATAATATATTTTAGACTCGGCTTCTACCAGCAAACTAATAGGTTTTTGAGAACAGTAACGTTTATAGAATTTTTTAAATATCTAGACTTGCACACCGTCACCAACGATAACCAATTAGAAAAAGGTACTAAGCTCTATTTTGCAAAAAACGTATTTCGAACAAAATAGCGGTCTATTGAATTAAATTTAACCTTCGGTCAAGAAAACATATAAACTGATAATTACGCCTATAATACTTTTCAATTTCAATTTTCAATTTTATTTAGTATACATTTCAACAACAGAAAAAACAATATTATACACTCAACGGGCTTAGTCACGATGTGACTCGTAAGCCCGGGCTTTTAAATTAACATATTTTTAGACAACAAAGTAAATAAAAAACGTCCACTCAAATAATTTTCTGTAAAATTAGATCTTTAGAACATTTTTAACGACAGTGTAATGTTAAATTTTATAAAAAACGGCAATAAAAATAATTAACTTTAAGATTTAAAAACCATATCGAAATTTTAAAAAAATTTATTTTCTATTTAGACCAACTTATGACCAGCTTCCAAGTTATTATCGAAGAAGGTAAACAAATGCTTTTTTTACGAATTGTTGTTTTCAATTAAGAATTTAAAACTATTTAATTATTTTTAGAAGACATTCAACAACCAATAATAAGAACTATTTCATCTGACTCAAGTACGTAGAATTAAACTAAATAAAGGTCAAATAGTGTATTCACGGGCGTATATAAGGGGGGTTTTGGTGGTTCAAAAACCCCCAAAACGTTGATGGCCGGTGGGAGTTACACTAAAAATTCGTGGAACACCCCCTTTAAATTTTTGCCCCAAAAAACCCCTGAAATGAAATCCTGGATACGCCCTTGATCGCATTAAAAACAGGCAATTTTAAAATTTTACCAGCAAGCTTGCTGGAATTTGAGAACAAAAAGTTTAATTTTTTTTAATATTAGACTTGCAATCTTTGCCCCCTGAAAGCCAAGGTGAAAAAGGTATTAAGCACTCTTATGGAGAAACTTATTTGTAATAAAATAACGATGTGTTTTAATTAGATTTATCCTATTGTCAATCCATCATCGTGAATGAAGCTTCTAGTACGCATAATGCCAGTAAGTATAATTTTAATTTGGATGAAAAAGGGTAATAAAATTTAAAGATTTAAAAACCAGGGTTGGTCGATAATTATCATGATAATTATAGATATTTATCCGATTAAAAAAATCAAGATAATTATCAAATTGAATAAAAACATCTAAAAACAGTTTTTAAAGTTTAATTTAAACATTTTCCAAAAAAACATTGCTAAGTATTTAGGATATTAATGTAATGTGTATGTTGTTTTGAAACTCAGAAACTTTCTGAGTTTCAGAGTGAGAGACCAAAGTTCAAAGTGTCATTTTTATTTACAGGACGAACAATTATCGTTTTACTTGACATATAAATTTTACGTATTAAAACTCAAGTTGCAAAAATTCATAATTACCAAAAAAATTCCGATATTTATCCAAATAATCGGATAATTATCGCATTAATCCGATTTTTTGCCAACCCTGTTAAAAACATTGTCTAAAATAATTTTTTATTTTATTTAGACCAACTTTTTACAAACACACCAACTACAACCCAAGGAGGTAAAAATGGTTTTTAGCCAAATTTTGTTTAAAAAATTAAATAAAACTATTAATTTAGGTCCGGAAGACCCTCAAACCTCGGATTTCGGTTTATATGAGCCACGTAAGTAGTAATAAAATAATTTAAGCCCAAATTGTGTAATCTTAGCATTAGAGCAATCGCAAATGTAATTAACAAATTCACGATTTCATCAATGAAAAGAAAATGGGATTATAGGAATTTTAAGACTCGCCTGTATAAATGTAAAACGTTTCTACTACCATTCAAAAACGTTACATTTTCTGTAGGCAATTTAGGCAATTTGAATTATACTTTAAAAAGTAACGCTATTTATTTAACTAGCACCTTTTTATTTAAAAAATCAATTACTATAATATAACAAACTTAATATTAAAAAATCTAAAACTTCCTATTATTATTAAGATCTACCAATTCCACTTCCAATTGAAAGCGGTATATGACATATTTACAAAAATATTATGTGATTTAAGTATTTCGTTGAATACTCAAAAACCATCAAAACCTTTTTTTATATTTCGACCAATGTGAAGATAAAATAGCATGGTTCCTATAAATAAATTTATTGTAGAATATTACTGTAAAAGTTACATTTTTTTTGTTTAGGAAACATGGATGAAAGCTCAACCGCCGTAAGGAATCTAATAGCATCACATGCGATTTATGATGCGGCTGAAGTTGAAATTCGTAAGTGATAAAGGGTAGTGGTTGCTCTAACTTTATCGGTTATATTTCAAAGACTTTACAAACCCCAGATACAACGACGGTCCAAGAAAAACTAAACAAAAAATCTAAGCTCAAGAAGGCAAAAAGAGGCCGACCAATCAGATCTACGGATGAGGGTAAGTCCATTTAAAAGAATAATTTAAGTTCTCAATTTGAGAAAATCGTGTTAGAGCAAGCGCGCTTTTAATCCAATTATCTATTTAAAAACGTATAAGAATTTATATCCATGCATTTCGCTATCTACATTTTTAATTTCGTTTTTATTTGTTTAAGCAGATAGAAGCGGTGATGTGAAAATTCCGAAATTAAAAATTCCCACAATAAAAATTAAAAAAACATAAATATATTTTACAAAAAAAGTTTATTTTAGTATTTTGTAAAAAATGTAAAAATCTTTTTACTATTGAGACGTTAATATAAAAAAAATATTTTAAACCAAATTTTTTTGTGTTTCATTATATATAATGCTTCAATTTCTCGTAATTCGCTCGTACTTAACAAAAAGCTATATCGATGTATTTCTTTTTTGTAAAAGGCTAAAACCTTTCCAAGAAATATGAAAAATACACGACTAATTCGATTGAAGAGCTAGAATGAGGTTGTTGAAATGTTTTTAGATAAAAGGGGGCGCTGCACAACGTTAGGGGGCTAAATAAGCCATGCTTTTATATGCCGCTCGAGACAGCGCGAGTTTGCGCGTGCAAAAAAATTAAAAAGGATCGCGCGCGCTGTCTCATGGTATCTAAAGAGCAAAGGCAGGCTAGTCCCCTAGTGTTGTGCAACGCCTTCATTTATCTAAATCATTTCAACAACCTCATTATTATCTAAATCGCAAATTTTAAAATTTAAAGATAATAATTCGATTAAAAACTTCAAATATTACAGTTAACTACGACTAAAATGTCCATATTCTATATGTATTTGAACAAAATAAGAGTAATTGAAATTGCGAATATTTAAGGAGATTAGTTTCTCGAAACCGTGTTGAAGTCTCAAAACATAGTTATTTGATATTTCTGGAAGGCCTAAAACAATGTGTCCATATCCATTACTTATGTTAGTTAAATATGAGGGGCTAATATTTCAGTTAATTTAGTGGTAGAGTTTCTGGCAAATTTGTAAAAATCTAGGAACGGAAATTTTCAAATATTCCACGAAGCCCATTCGCGTAGGAATGAAAGTATTGAGCTAAAATGTACCCCTTGAAATTGGTAAGGGGTGCGAAATTGTTTTGAAAACGGCGCGAAAAGTTTTAAAAAGCGCGCCGAAAGTCTATCTTTAAAGAGATTGCCAAATTCAATATTCAAGCTATACCCACCTTATTCCAAAAATTACTACGCGAATGATAATATAGCTATTTCTATTTTTTCCTAAGCCCTACCGGGAAGTGTCCATACCGTTTATACATTTTAGTGAAATATGAGTATCTGAAGTTTTGCTTAAATCAGAGAGGAGAGTTATATCTGGCAATCCTGTCAAAGTTGAGGAACATAGCTATTTCGAATTTTTTCTAAGCCCTACCGCAAAGTGTCCATATCGTTTATACATTTCAGTGAAATATGAGTATCTGAAATTTTGCTTAAATCAGAGAGGGGAGTTATATCTGGCAATCCTGTCAAAGTTGAGGAACATAGCTATTTCAAATTTTTCCTAAGCCCTACCGCAAAGTGTCCATATCGTTTATACATTTCAGTGAAATATGAGTATCTGAAGTTTTCCTTAAATCAGTCAGGAGAGTAAAATCTGGCAACCATGACAAAGTTAAGGAACATAGCTATTTCGAATTTTTTCTAAGCCCTACCGCAAAGTGTCCATATCGTTTATACATTTCAGTGAAATATGAGTATCTGAAATTTTGCTTAAATCAGAGAGGGGAGTTATATCTGGCAATCCTGTCAAAGTTGAGGAACATAGCTATTTCAAATTTTTCCTAAGCCCTACCGCAAAGTGTCCATATCGTTTATACATTTCAGTGAAATATGAGTATCTGAAGTTTTCCTTAAATCAGTCAGGAGAGTAAAATCTGGCAACCATGACAAAGTTGAGGAACATAGCTATTTCGAATTTTTTCTAAGCCCTACCGCAAAGTGTCCATATCGTTTATACATTTCAGTGAAATATGAGTAACTGAAATTTTGCTTAAATCAGAGAGGGGAGTTATATCTGGCAATCCTGTCAAAGTTGAGGAACATAGCTATTTCAAATTTTTCCTAAGCCCTACCGCAAAGTGTCCATATCGTTTATACATTTCAGTGAAATATGAGTATCTGAAATTTTGCTTAAATCAGAGAGGGGAGTTATATCTGGCAATCCTGTCAAAGTTGAGGAACATAGCTATTTCAAATTTTTCCTAAGCCCTACCGCAAAGTGTCCATACCGTTTATACATTTTAGTGAAATATGAGTATCTGAAGTTTTGCTTAAATCAGAGAGGAGAGTTATATCTGGCAATCCTGTCAAAGTTGAGGAACATAGCTATTTCGAATTTTTTCTAAGCCCTACCGCAAAGTGTCCATATCGTTTATACATTTCAGTGAAATATGAGTATCTGAAGTTTTCCTTAAATCAGTCAGGAGAGTAAAATCTGGCAACCATGACAAAGTTGAGGAACATAGCTATTTCGAATTTTTTCTAAGCCCTACCGCAAAGTGTCCATATCGTTTATACATTTCAGTGAAATATGAGTATCTGAAATTTTGCTTAAATCAGAGAGGGGAGTTATATCTGGCAATCCTGTCAAAGTTGAGGAACATAGCTATTTCAAATTGTTCCTAAGCCCTACCGCAAAGTGTCCATATCGTTTATACATTTCAGTGAAATATGAGTATCTGAAGTTTTCCTTAAATCAGTCAGGAGAGTAAAATCTGGCAACCATGACAAAGTTGAGGAACATAGCTATTTCGAATTTTTTCTAAGCCCTACCGCAAAGTGTCCATATCGTTTATACATTTCAGTGAAATATGAGTATCTGAAGTTTTCCTTAAATCAGTCAGGAGAGTAAAATCTGGCAACCATGACAAAGTTGAGGAACATAGCTATTTCGAATTTTTTCTAAGCCCTACCGCAAAGTGTCCATATCGTTTATACATTTCAGTGAAATATGAGTATCTGAAATTTTGCTTAAATCAGAGAGGGGAGTTATATCTGGCAATCCTGTCAAAGTTGAGGAACATAGCTATTTCAAATTTTTCCTAAGCCCTACCGCAAAGTGTCCATATCGTTTATACATTTCAGTGAAATATGAGTATCTGAAGTTTTCCTTAAATCAGTCAGGAGAGTAAAATCTGGCAACCATGACAAAGTTAAGGAACATAGCTATTTCGAATTTTTTCTAAGCCCTACCGCAAAGTGTCCATACCGTTTATACATTTTAGTGAAATATGAGTATCTGAAGTTTTGCTTAAATCAGAGAGGAGAGTTATATCTGGCAATCCTGTCAAAGTTGAGGAACATAGCTATTTCGAATTTTTTCTAAGCCCTACCGCAAAGTGTCCATACCGTTTATACATTTTAGTGAAATATGAGTATCTGAAGTTTTGCTTAAATCAGAGAGGGGAGTTATATCTGGCAATCCTGTCAAAGTTGAGGAACATAGCTATTTCAAATTTTTCCTAAGCCCTACCGCAAAGTGTCCATACCGTTTATACATTTTAGTGAAATATGAGTATCTGAAGTTTTGCTTAAATCAGAGAGGAGAGTTATATCTGGCAATCCTGTCAAAGTTGAGGAACATAGCTATTTCGAATTTTTTCTAAGCCCTACCGCAAAGTGTCCATATCGTTTATACATTTCAGTGAAATATGAGTATCTGAAGTTTTCCTTAAATCAGTCAGGAGAGTAAAATCTGGCAACCATGACAAAGTTAAGGAACATAGCTATTTCGAATTTTTTCTAAGCCCTACCGCAAAGTGTCCATATCGTTTATACATTTCAGTGAAATATGAGTAACTGAAATTTTGCTTAAATCAGAGAGGGGAGTTATATCTGGCAATCCTGTCAAAGTTGAGGAACATAGCTATTTCAAATTTTTCCTAAGCCCTACCGCAAAGTGTCCATATCGTTTATACATTTCAGTGAAATATGAGTATCTGAAATTTTGCTTAAATCAGAGAGGGGAGTTATATCTGGCAATCCTGTCAAAGTTGAGGAACATAGCTATTTCAAATTTTTCCTAAGCCCTACCGCAAAGTGTCCATACCGTTTATACATTTTAGTGAAATATGAGTATCTGAAGTTTTGCTTAAATCAGAGAGGAGAGTTATATCTGGCAATCCTGTCAAAGTTGAGGAACATAGCTATTTCGAATTTTTTCTAAGCCCTACCGCAAAGTGTCCATATCGTTTATACATTTCAGTGAAATATGAGTATCTGAAGTTTTCCTTAAATCAGTCAGGAGAGTAAAATCTGGCAACCATGACAAAGTTGAGGAACATAGCTATTTCGAATTTTTTCTAAGCCCTACCGCAAAGTGTCCATATCGTTTATACATTTCAGTGAAATATGAGTATCTGAAATTTTGCTTAAATCAGAGAGGGGAGTTATATCTGGCAATCCTGTCAAAGTTGAGGAACATAGCTATTTCAAATTTTTCCTAAGCCCTACCGCAAAGTGTCCATATCGTTTATACATTTCAGTGAAATATGAGTATCTGAAGTTTTCCTTAAATCAGTCAGGAGAGTAAAATCTGGCAACCATGACAAAGTTAAGGAACATAGCTATTTCGAATTTTTTCTAAGCCCTACCGCAAAGTGTCCATATCGTTTATACATTTCAGTGAAATATGAGTATCTGAAATTTTGCTTAAATCAGAGAGGGGAGTTATATCTGGCAATCCTGTCAAAGTTGAGGAACATAGCTATTTCAAATTTTTCCTAAGCCCTACCGCAAAGTGTCCATATCGTTTATACATTTCAGTGAAATATGAGTATCTGAAGTTTTCCTTAAATCAGTCAGGAGAGTAAAATCTGGCAACCATGACAAAGTTGAGGAACATAGCTATTTCGAATTTTTTCTAAGCCCTACCGCAAAGTGTCCATATCGTTTATACATTTCAGTGAAATATGAGTAACTGAAATTTTGCTTAAATCAGAGAGGGGAGTTATATCTGGCAATCCTGTCAAAGTTGAGGAACATAGCTATTTCAAATTTTTCCTAAGCCCTACCGCAAAGTGTCCATATCGTTTATACATTTCAGTGAAATATGAGTATCTGAAATTTTGCTTAAATCAGAGAGGGGAGTTATATCTGGCAATCCTGTCAAAGTTGAGGAACATAGCTATTTCAAATTTTTCCTAAGCCCTACCGCAAAGTGTCCATACCGTTTATACATTTTAGTGAAATATGAGTATCTGAAGTTTTGCTTAAATCAGAGAGGAGAGTTATATCTGGCAATCCTGTCAAAGTTGAGGAACATAGCTATTTCGAATTTTTTCTAAGCCCTACCGCAAAGTGTCCATATCGTTTATACATTTCAGTGAAATATGAGTATCTGAAGTTTTCCTTAAATCAGTCAGGAGAGTAAAATCTGGCAACCATGACAAAGTTGAGGAACATAGCTATTTCGAATTTTTTCTAAGCCCTACCGCAAAGTGTCCATATCGTTTATACATTTCAGTGAAATATGAGTATCTGAAATTTTGCTTAAATCAGAGAGGGGAGTTATATCTGGCAATCCTGTCAAAGTTGAGGAACATAGCTATTTCAAATTGTTCCTAAGCCCTACCGCAAAGTGTCCATATCGTTTATACATTTCAGTGAAATATGAGTATCTGAAGTTTTCCTTAAATCAGTCAGGAGAGTAAAATCTGGCAACCATGACAAAGTTGAGGAACATAGCTATTTCGAATTTTTTCTAAGCCCTACCGCAAAGTGTCCATATCGTTTATACATTTCAGTGAAATATGAGTATCTGAAATTTTGCTTAAATCAGAGAGGGGAGTTATATCTGGCAATCCTGTCAAAGTTGAGGAACATAGCTATTTCGAATTTTTTCTAAGCCCTACCGCAAAGTGTCCATACCGTTTATACATTTTAGTGAAATATGAGTATCTGAAGTTTTGCTTAAATCAGAGAGGAGAGTTATATCTGGCAATCCTGTCAAAGTTGAGGAACATAGCTATTTCGAATTTTTTCTAAGCCCTACCGCAAAGTGTCCATATCGTTTATACATTTCAGTGATATATGAGTATCTGAAATTTTGCTTAAATCAGAGAGGGGAGTTATATCTGGCAATCCTGTCAAAGTTGAGGAACATAGCTATTTCGAATTTTTCCTAAGCCCTACCGCAAAGTGTCCATATCGTTTATACATTTCAGTGAAATATGAGTATCTGAAAATTTCCTTAAATCAGTCAGGAGAGTAAAATCTGGCAACCATGACAAAGTTGAGGAACATAGCTATTTCGAATTTTTTCTAAGCCCTACCGCAAAGTGTCCATATCGTTTATACATTTCAGTGAAATATGAGTATCTGAAATTTTGCTTAAATCAGAGAGGGGAGTTATATCTGGCAATCCTGTCAAAGTTGAGGAACATAGCTATTTCGAATTTTTCCTAAGCCCTACCGCAAAGTGTCCATATCGTTTATACATTTCAGTGAAATATGAGTATCTGAAATTTTGCTTAAATCAGATAGGGGAGTTATATCTGGCAAACCAGTCAAAGTTGAGGAACATAGCTATTTCGAATTTTTTCTAAGCCCTACCGGGAAGTGTCCATACCGTTTATACATTTTAGTGAAATATGAGTATCTGAAGTTTACTTAAATCAGAGAGGGGAGTTATATCTGGCAATCCTGTCAAAGTTGAGGAACATAGCTATTTCGAATTTTTCCTAAGCCCTACCGCAAAGTGTCCATATCGTTTATACATTTCAGTGAAATATGAGTATCTGAAGTTTTCCTTAAATCAGTCAGGAGAGTAAAATCTGGCAACCATGACAAAGTTGAGGAACATAGCTATTTCGAATTTTTTCTAAGCCCTACCGCAAAGTGTCCATATCGTTTATACATTTCAGT